>NC_034603.1:51862281-51868088 GCF_900095145.1 Mus pahari | reverse complement strand
AACAAGAAGGCTTTATTTAAAAAAATTTTCTTTCTCACAAAAAAAAAAAAAAAAAAAAAAAAAAAGTAGGGAAAACCCATTTGGGTCCCAAGATATCTCCCTCAGTGATAGGGGGAAAAAAATGGGAATCTTTATTCTATAATATTCTCTAATTCCATAAACATAATGGAAACACTATTCACTTCCAAACATTTTCAGTTAGAAACACTAATGTATTTGACCCTAACAAATACTTAACACTGGAAAAGTCATCCTCACAGCTCAAATATTTGTACCAAATTTCTACTTCCTGACCTCAGAATACAGGGACCTGTGTAGTTAGCCACAGCATAATCACTTTTGTGTATGTATTATTGATACATTTTATTATTTATTTGTTTTTATTACTGACGGCTTTTTAAAAGAGAAATCTTTGCATAGGATTTCACTGGCAGTCTTAGGTTTGGGAATCTCCCTAGGGTAACATTCTTCTACTTACAGACAGGTCTACTCAATGTTTTATACCTAACATGACAAAGCCAGGATCTCACCTGCATTGGCTTTAAGGTCTTCAGGTGTAACCATGACAACAAATCGGATTGCACGTTCATTTCGAAACATTTCATAAGACCACCGACGGATAGATCGCATGCATTTCACTGCTGCAATACCATTGTTGGCGATAAGAACCTGGGAGGTAGGGATATGAAATGGGAAATGGAAGAAAAGGTAGCCAAGAAAGGCAAAGACAGAAAAACAAGGATACATTTTTACATATCTCCCTTTGTTCAAGCAAGAACTTGCTAGGCCAAGTTGCTGAGAAACAACTCCTACAAGATCAAGTAATATTGCAACCAACACCTGCTAGCTAGAACTAATTAACTTTCAAACTTCATTTCCTAAAAACATTAAATCATACACCCACATTGTTTGTAAATAATTCAATTATAACTATCTATTACCAAGAAACATAATGTATATCCAATAAGAAATGGGGGAAAGTTACACTGCATGGTGTTATACACTATTGTCTATTGTAATAAGAGATCTTGGCATCAATTGCTGTTTTCCAAAGTGCTGAACCCAGAGTACTTCAGAGTGAAAGAAACTGCTCAGCTTCATGGTCACAAGAAAAATTTTAAAATATCAAATAATCCTGAAATTTTTTCTGTAAATAAGCCTAACACCTTCTTAGGTATATCTTGCAATCATACCCCTGAATACCTCACAGGCTAATAGGTACATAATCTACCTTTATTAACAAAATATAAGACACTGATGAAGCAATACTTTTAGGAGTAGGAATACCGACCCTTATAGTTTAATCTATTTCAACCAAGATATTCCCCAGTTGTGCTAAGTTTAGATAACAATGACACAGAACTGCTTTGGAGGAAAGAAGGGGTTGGCAGGGAAAATGACAACACAAAAAGTTTCATTACATAAGCCACAAACCCTTGATCTCCCTATGTCCACCTCCCAAGTGCTACAAACTACCTGACATCTAAGTGGTATATTTTCTCTAAACATCTCAAATACCTGGTAGGATCCAGTAAACCCTAAGTCTGTCAGCCTTCTCTTCTGAAAATCGCTCTGCTTCTTTAAATCCAGTGCTATCACATTTATCTTCCCACTGGCACTATACAAGGTAACCAATTATTCCTTAAACCCTCCCTGCCAGGTTAAAGAAGCTCTGCCTGTAAAACCACAAGATCTTGTGGTGGTGATAGTGGTACAAGCTTTAATCCCAGCAGATTAAAATGGGAGGCTGAATTGGGTGGATCTCTTAAACTCAAGGCTAGCCTGGTCTATAGAGTGAGTCCTAGAACAGCCAGGGATATACAGAGAAGCCCTGACATGCACACAAACACACACACACACACACACACACACACACACACACACACACACAAAAAAAAAGCAAAAACCTGCAAGGTCTTTCAAAAAGAACATTAGAAGCAAAGTTTCAATTCCTTATTAACTATGATCAAATTACCACCACCTATATACATATATGTGTGTGTGTATGTATACTACATATGTGTGTATATGTAAATACATCAGTACACAGTGAGATTGTGTACACAGGGAGACAGAAAGGATAGCCCTGATAAAAAGGCAAAGTCCCTAAAAACCTAAATATCATTTTGAACAAACAGAAACAAATCTACGCATGAAATCTCACACACTTCAAGCAACATAGTTTAGTCAGTGTAACTTACCTTCTCAATCACTTTATTTCCCCCAAAACGAGTAACAAATTCTGCTGGAGAAGCCACAGTGAAATCTCGCTGTGAGTCTATTTTCTTTCTGTCTCGACCTTGTTTTACTAGGTGCAAGCCAGACATGCTGGATCTACACAAACAGAGAATCCAAAAGAAACTTTACATAGAATTTCTTCATAACACCCATATCTTCTGAAAACCTTCATTTCACAACCATGCTATAACAACACTTCCCCAGGACCCTTGTGGAGTCTACATGCTGCTAGCTCACAGGAAAGGAAACAATCCTTAGTGGACATAATGGGTCAGGCTTGTCATCCCAGCACTCTGAAACTTTGGCAGGACTGCCTAAAATTCCAGGCCAATATGGGCTAAAGAGTGAGATTCTTGCCTCAAGAATATGAAAATAAAGGGCTGCAGAGGTGACTAAGTGGTTGGGAATACTTGCTGCTCTAAAAGAGGACCTGAATTTAGCTCCCAGCACCTGCCGGCATGGTGGCTAATCCAGTTCCAAGGGTTTGCATACCTCTACTTACCTCGGTAGACACCAGGCACACATGTGGTGCACAGACTCATACACATAAAATAAATAAACCTAAGAAGGGGATGGAGATGCTGGAGATTTAGTTCAATTGTAGACAGAACTCTTATGTAGCCAGCAAGCACAAGGCCCTGGGTCCAATCACTAACTAGCATACAGGGTGAGAGATACTCTATTAATAAAAAGGAAAATGGAACTGCAAAAATGGCTCAGTGGGTAAGAACACATATTGCTTTTGCAGAAGACCACAGCTCAGTTTGAAGTACCCATGTCAGGCAACTCACAACTGCCTGTATCTCTAGATCCAGAAGACTGACCATCCTCTTCTGAACCCTGTGAGCATCTGTGCTCACATGCAGACAGACAGACAGACAGACAGACAGACAGACAGACAGACAGACAGACAAATTAAAAATAAATCTTTAGGTGACTGGAAAAACGGCTCATTGGTTAAGAGCACTGGATGCTCTTCCAGAAGCCCCAGGCTGGAGTCCCAAGTGTCAGCCCAGAAGGCCAGTGTGCAATGCCAGTCCCAGGGAATCCAACATCCTCTTCTGGCCTCTGAGGGCACAAGGCACATATGTAGTATGTGGACACATGCTGTCAGAACATCCCCATATACGTTATTTTTTAATTTTTTTAAAAGGGAAAAGAAGAAAATCTGATGAAGATGCAATTAAGCAGAGTAGTTGTGTAGGGAGAGGATGGCAGGAGAAGGGCTGAAGAGACAAGGCCACATACGAGACATAGCTTACAGAAGGCCTGGGACCTATCTTTGTTTCATGTGGGCAGGTTTTTAAACTTCTATAGACTTTCGGCCTGCCTCTATCTCCTAAGTGCTGGGATTAAAGGAATGCACCACTGTTCCCAACTCTAGATTTTTTTTTTTTTTAAGATTTATTTATTTATTATATGTAAGTACACTGTAGCTGTCTTCAGACACTCCAGAAGAGGGCATCAGATCTTGTTACAGATGGTTATGAGCACCAAGTGGTTGCTGGGATTTGAACTCCGGACCTTTCCTTTGGAAGAGCAGTCGGGTGCTCTTACCCACTGAGCCATCTCACCAGCCCAACTCTAGATTATTTTTAACCCAACAAGATGGCTCAGTGGGTATAGGTGCTTCCCTGCAAGCCTGAGTTCAATCTATGGGACTCACATAAGATGAAAGGTGAGAATCAGGAAGTTATCTCTGACCTCCACTATGCACTGTGGCATGCAGGTCCAAACACACACCATGCACACAATAATAAATAAATTTTAAACTAAATTTTTAAAGATAAATAGTGGGCCTCATGGAGATTAGTACATCACAAGAGGAATTATAATTATATGATCAAATAATTCTTGACAGGCATTGTGGTACATGTCTTTAATCCCAGAATTCAGGAGGCAAAGGCAGAAGTATATCTCATTTAGAGGCCAACCTGGTCTACAAAGTGGGTTCTAGAATAGCTAGGGCTACACATTGAGACTGTCTCAAAAAACAAAAACATTCTATATATCTGAAGTAAGAGAGAAACAGACATTAACATTCTAACATTCTGTAATCTAAGGAAATAAAGAGTAAGGGGATACAGGGCTTGGGAGAAGAAAAAGAAAAGCATCATGAAAATAAAAAGATTGAGAGGTCAAGTATGGGAGTGACAGTCTTTAGTCCTAGCACTCAGGAGACAGAAGCAGTAAGATTTCTGTAAGTTCAGGGCCACTCTGGTCTACATAGCAAGTTGCAGGCCAGCCAGGGCTTCACAGTGAGACACTGTCTCAAAATAAAATAATAAAATAAATAAAATAAAAATGATTAAGAGCCCCATTCTTTGGTTGCCTTGTTTCAAATTTTACAATAGTATTTTCCATTCTTGGTTCCAATTGTAAATGTGAAACTATTTCTTTCTTCATCCCCTGGAATTGCATCTTTAGGAGTAATGGTACCAAAATTTTATGATATTGTTTTTTCTAAAACCTATAAAGTATTACAGATTTGAAAAAAGAGAAATAATCATTCTTCTCTCAGTATATCTATAAAAGGCAATAGGTAAGCTCTCTCCTTATCCTTTTCAATGACTTAAGGGTAGCTCTTAGTTCGCTTCTTTGCTTGAAACAAGACCTTACTCGTAGCTCAGGTTAGCCTGGACTTCATTGTCATACATACCCCTCAAGCCTCTTTCTAGTATATACAATAAAGTATTAAAAATAAAACAAAACATACACACAAAACAAAACAAAACAAAAACCTTCACCCTTTTCTATTAATAATATGTTTAGCTACCCTGCACTTGGATTGGAACTTTAAAGAGGGTAAAGAAATGAGCCCTCCAAATAGAATGACTTGTCCAAGTTTTCAAAGGAAGTTTAAAGCACAAAGAATAACTCTAGTTTCCTAGGCCTCCTTTCAGTGTTTTCCAACTATACCGTGAAACATCCATGGTAACGTTAACAAGGTCTGGAAACAATGCCACACACACTGTTCTGAAAACAAACCCTCCCTCTTATCTGTCTGCAACTGTGCTGCCTATGCATTCATCTCTGAGGTTCTAAGTCTATGACACCAGTGCATCACACTGATCAATAATATGATGAATTTCACACGCATTAGCCTTAAGGGAAACACAACCCAAAACTGCACAGTAATTCCACATAAATGACACTCTGAAACTCGGATAACCAATCTATAGTACTGAGAGCTCAGGAGTGTGCTGGTGGGGAATGCCTCAAAGGCATGAGAGGACGATGTAGATCTTGACTGAGGTGATCATTACACAAGTGTGTACATGTATCAAGACTATAAGTACTATCATTTTTAAAGGGTAAATTTTTGTATCACTACAAACCTGACTACAGGGTGTCAGGGACCAGGTTGAGAAAACCCAGGCATCCTACATCAGGGCATCCCGAAGCCCAGGCATTTTTACAGCATGCAGCTGGGAGCCATATAGTTCTTTGTCAGGAGCCCTTTCCCCTCTCTCTGCAAGGCCATTTCGTGGGAATCAGCAAGATTCCGGCCCTAAACAAACATCAAGGACTGTTACGAGAGTCTTCCAGTATTCCAGAGCTGCCCGAAA
>NC_034603.1:51824500-51861916 GCF_900095145.1 Mus pahari | reverse complement strand
TTTGGAATCCCCCTCGAGGACCATGGAATAACTTATGTCCCGCGGGCAGGGATAACAGGGAAAAAAAAAAACAAAAACAAGATGATTAAAAAAAAAAAAAAAGCAAAAAACAAAAATGCCCTCAGGCTAGTGAGATGGATTAATTATTAAAAAGCACTTTGCCTCTCTTCTAGAGTACCTAGGTTCTGTTCCCAGCACCCACACAATGGATGACAAATGTCTACGACTCCAGTTCCAGGGAATCCAATGCCCTCTTCTGGCCTCCGTGGACATCTGCATGCAAATGTGTACATATATACTCGCAGGTTTTGTTTGGTTTTTCTCTCAAAAGCATGAAAGAAAAAGCATGCTCTTGAACCAGGCAGCCTCAAAATGAACAACGCAGCAATGCCAAGATTAGGGCTCAGGACCTGCTCGGCAAGGAGGAGGAGGAGCTGTTGAAACAACCGGACAATCTGAAGGTGGAATTGTCCCAGCTTCACATTGCCAAAGTGAAAGGCGGCACCGTCTAAGTTCGCAAATCCATGCCGGAGTCCTCACTATCCTTAACCAGACTCATAAAGAAAACCTCAGAAAATCCAACAAGGGCAAGAAGTACAAGCCCCTGGACCTGCAACCCAAGAAAACTAGAACCATGCGCCGCCCTGCCGCCACCGGCTCACCAAGCAGGAAGAGAAGCTGAAGGCCAAGAAGCAGCAGCGGAAGGAGCGGTTGTACCCACTGCGCAAGTACGCAGTCAAGGCCTGAGACAACCACAATAGAGTGTAAGCCTGACTGGCAAAAAAAGAAAAAGAAAAAAGAAAAGAAAAGTAAAAAGAACAATTGTTCTAATAATAATCTTGAAAACTTGGTGATTTTAAATTTACTGTTTTTTCATAATTCTGGTTAATTTTCAGGCAATTTTGTTCAAAATAGAAACTAGATCACAAAACAAGGCACTAAAGATAATGGACTGACCTTTAATGACTGCTATCAAGCAAATCATTTAGGTCTTTTTTTAATGTATATTTTTAGAGAAAGTGTGTGTGTGTGTGTGTGTGTGTGTGTATGATGTGTTGTGAGTATATGTGCCATCGTGCATATGCAGAGGTCAGAGGACAACTTTGGAACTGCTGCTCTTCTTCAACTCTTCCTTACGTGGGATTAAATTCAGGCTGCCAAACTGTCTCACTGAGCCACCTACACAGACCACTCACTGAGTCTTTTGTGTCATTCTGCTCATAGAAGACACAGGCCTGGAAGATGCCTGAAGCAGAAGCATAAAGCTCTCTATATAGCCTCTTCAGTTTAGGAAAACCTAGGAGTTTGGCTTCTTCAACAACTCCAGGCTTACTACACGGCAAGAAAACTTGATCACTTGATCAGGTCCCTTTTCTGGCCTAAAACATACCCTAAAATTGTATTCATCAGGATGCTACACACTACAAAGAGCTTTCCTCCTTTACAATAGCTGAAGACACTTGCAAAAATGAAGACATTTTTGAAATGCCAGCTTGATCCAGTGAGCAACTAGGTACTGACTGAACTCCCTTTGTGGACTACTAGTATCACAAGGACCAAACAGGACCAGCACTTCTTAACATGTCTACACTATTCACATATCTCTTACCCAAATTCTGCATGAAAAATAAGGGTTTAGATATTCAGGGATAAATATGCCAGGTTTTGGGGGGCTTTTTTGTTTGTTTGGTTTGGTTTGGTTTGGTTTGGTTTGGTTTGGTTTGGTTTTTCGAGACAGGGTTTCTCTGTATAGCCCTGGCTGTCCTGGAACTTACTTTGTAGACCAGGCTGGCCTCGAACTCAGAAATCCACTTGCCTCTGCCTCCCGAGTGCTGGGATTAAAGGCATGTGCCACCACACCCGGCATATGCCAGTTTCTTTTTTTTTTTTAAAGATTTTATTTATTTATTGTATGTAAGTACACTGTAGCTGTCTTCAGATCTCATTACAGGTGGTTGTGAGCCACCATGTGGTTGCTGGGATTTGAACTCAGGACCTCCGGAAGAGCAGTCAGTGCTCTTAACCACTGAGCCATCTCACCAGCCCCCATATGCCAGTTTTTATTCATTTCTTACAGAACAAAATCAGAGACTGCAAAGGGTTCCATAGTTAAAGAGTCTTTGATGTTCTAGCAGAGAATCTGGTTCAGTTCCCAGCACCTACAACCATCTGTAACTCCAGTTCCAGGAATCTGATGCTGTCTTCTGATCGCCACAGGCACCAGACATGCACATGATGCACATCTGTACACACAGGGCAAACACTCATACACATATAATAAATAAATTTTTAACAATGTAAAAAACAAAACCCAAAAGAACACCTTTATTTTCTTACAGATAAAGAAAAATGATCTAGTCAATTTCCCTCTAAATTCAAGCTAGGATTAGTGGTAGTTTTCAGATATATGCCACCCAACTAAATCACCTAAAACTTACTTTTGAAGCATGTACTATCTCCTTTTTTATTTGCAGAATCCTCTGTATCAAAATTGCAAATGATGGGGAGATTATTTCTTCAGATTTTGGCCTTGTAAACATAAACCACAGCCCCACCACCCCAGCTCCCTCCAGGTGCTTCAAACCTAGGAGAGCAAGAGGTAGTACGCCACCCTGGCTGCTTATTTGGCTGCTTCAATCACAGCCGATGGCCTCAAACTACAAGTGTTTTGTCTACTTGTCCTTGGCGTTTTCCCATTCCATTTCTCCTCTTTCTTGCATTTTCTCCTTACACATAGGTCACACACAAATGAGTTGGTTTTCCAAAAGGACCCAGAGGAGTGGGGGTAGGGAGTTGGACTGTAATCTCCTGTATAGCTAGAAACAGCTGTTCTGCTTTAACTACAGCAGATGTTTCACCAACAGCCACTTTGTTCTGAACGTCACTAGAGAAAGGTTCCAGTGCCCTTCCTAGCTGCCAGGAACACCTGACAGAGGGCCCTTCGTGAAAAGAAAGCAACACTTACCACAACAACAAAGCCAAGAAAATAATGGGGTCACGAAACACAGAAAGAGGAGGACAGCACAGCCAAAGTAGGTAACATCTGAGAGCCAATCAAAACAAATAAGACCGATTAGTAGTACTCTCCAATCTGGAAAAGGCAGGCAAGAAGGGGAGGGGGCACAAGCAGGAAGGAAATATAAATATGCCCTAAGGAACTTTGAAAAAGTGAAAGGGATTTCAGGTCTTCAGTGAAAAACATTCAGGTCTCAGCAGTAAAACTACAAGACTATTCACCAAAACCCAATTATAAAGCATGAAGGTGGTACAAAAGAGACAGAAAAGACGTGGTAACCCTTTAAAAAGAAAAGAGGACCTGGACAATATCTTGGACAAAGAGGACCAACTCATTTTAAGCAGGGAAAGAAAACCCAGGCTTAAAGGACTAGTGGGATGCATGTATCACTTAAGAATTAAATTTGCCATAGAAATAATAATAATAAATGGTGGAATGTTACACAGCAGTATTTTCCTGAAGACATTGATTAAGCAGGTACTCATGAGACTGCACCATTGTATCAAGAGGAAAGGCAATCTATCGAACAGCCTCCCTAGACAAATTCTCAGGATGGTTGTAACTCATTGGAGTCAACCTGACTTGACTCTTGTGCCTCAAGAAAAAAAAATTTCCCCCCAAAATGCTGGATGGTAACAGCCTTTGTGGTTGGTATAAGAGTTTAACACAGTCAGGTAGAGTTGTACACACCTTTTAACCCAGCACTCAGGAGACAGAGGCAGGCAGTTGAATTTAAAGCTAGCCTGGTCTACAGAGATAGTTCCATGACAGCCAGGGCTACAGAGATCCCACCTCAAAAATAAAAGAAACTAAAGTCAGATGTACCCATCACATGCCTGTAACCACAGTGCTTGGGGGGGTGGAGGCATTGGAGACATTGGGTTTTGCTGGTTGTCAGGTTCAGGAAGAGACCCTGTCTCAAAGTAATAAGGCAGAGTGACATAACAGGTTACTTGTTATCTCTCTCTAGATTCTACACGTACACAGATGGATGGAAGAACATACCCACACATAGCCAGGTGCATAGATCACACACATACACCACTCACTCATGTACACATACACAAAAAACAATGAAAAAATGGACTAATAATGAAAATATATCAAAACTTGAAGGATTTTAGAGCATTTAATGGCTGGACAGAAAAATGGATAGACAATATAATAAAACAAATACAGAAAAAATGTTAGTGGTAGAATCTAGGAACTGAGCATGTAAGTGCTCTCTGAAGAATCTTCTCAATTTGCTGAGTGCCTTAATTTAATTAAATTTGCTAAATATGGCAATTCGAGACAAGTTACTAAAGCTATGTAAAATTAGGTGGCATTACGGGAAACAGTGAGGGACTGGAGAGATGGCTCAAAGGTTAAGAGCACTGACTGCTCTTCTGAAGGTCCTGAGTTCAAATCCCACAACCACATGGTGGTTCACAACCACTCATAATGAGATCTGACTCCCTCTTCTGGTGCATCTGAAGACAGCTACAGTGTAGTTATTTATAATAATAAATAAATCTTTTTTTTTTTTAAAAAGGAGGGGGGAACAGTGAGAGACATATAGCAATGCTGTATATTCTGAAAGTATAAAATTATTTTAAAATAAAAAGACTTTAAAATTAAGTTTTAAATATTTTAATAATGCAAGAAAGTGTTACATTAAAAACTGAACTGTTTTTACTAGGACATCATTTTTAAAAAAATTTACTATTAGGTAGTAAAAACTTAAAAAAATATTAAATAGTGATTATTATTGAATGAAACTATTTTAAATTTTAGTTCCTTTCTATACTTGTCAAAGTTCTAACTTTTCTACAATGAACGTATTATTTTTAATAATTTAAAAATATAAAACAGTAAATGCACACATCACTTGTATATTGATGCCAATGGAAAGAAGTCAGGAAATAAATATATGAAATATAGGAGAAATATAAGATTGTGGAAGAGCTCTACTTGTAACAACCACACAGCTTTTTCGAATAAACTCCTGAGACCTAAATACATACATGGTCACAGACAGCTCCTGTTTTCAGAATGGAAAGGAGGGAGGGCAGGCGACAGAGAAAGCAGACTATTGCCCCCAGCAAGAGCACCACATCAGAGATCTCATAATGACCTTCTCTGTCTACTCACTACTATAGCACCATGGCAACTGGGAACCTAAGAATATTAAGGAAAGGGCACTGAAAGAAAATTTGGAAAGCTACTTGGGGGTGGGGGGGAGAAAACTCAGGCAAGCCAAATGAGAAATGCTAAGAGAAACATAAAGCACCCTCACAGGCCTAGCTATAAGCAAAGGAACAACTGCAAACTAGAGCCAGTTCCCTGTGTTAAAGCTTGACACAAATGAGGAGGGCAAAGGCATGAAATGTTAATAATGCTTATTCTCAGTGTAAGAGCTCTAAACTGACTGTGTTTTCTTCAACCAAGCCTTTCAACACTAAATAGCCAACTTTTATGCAAAAGACTTACAAAAGATCCCTGGTCAAAACATTTTATCAAGCCAGGCATAGTGGCACAAGCCTGTGAACCTAGCATGTATTCAAAGGCAGCCTGGGCTACAATGTAACTTCAATAGCCTGAGCTTCATAATAAGACCCTGTTTTAAAGCCAAAACAAGAAAATTATCTCAAATAAGGGTTCCTTCATAATAAAATCATTCCAGCAGTTAGGAGCTCAGGTGGGAGATTTTTTTTTTTAATTCAAAGACAATATGGGCTACATAATAAGGCCATGTCTCAAGTAAATATATAAGCAAACATTTGAACCACATTATATTGGGTGTGGCACAGTTTATATTTCTGAAAGCTATAATTTAATATTATATCTATCACCAGGCTTTAATGAAGTCATTAAACTGATTAAAGTCATAAAACACAAGGAGTTTAAGTTGATACTAAATAAAAAGAAAATTTTTATTTCTTTCTAGGCCAAGCAAAAATAGTTTAGTTATAACTAAAAAAAAAGTTCTATTGGTGCTGGAAAGGTGGCACACAACCATCTGTAATAGGATCTGATGCCCTCTTCTGGTGTGCCTAAAAACACCTACAGTGTACTTATAAGTAAACTATATAAATCTTTTTAAAAAACAGTTCTATTCTTCATAGATTTTAATGAAAATGGTCATCTTCATCATGACTATAAAACTGACTACTTGTTAGTGTTAAGGAAATACCAAAATGGTATCTGCCACTGCTCAGCTACAGAGCATAGAATGGTGTCTCCCTTTCTTTTTCCTTGCACCAAATAATCACTAGCAACCATACACATATTCCCATGAGTCATTAACTTCTCAAACAAGTCCCCAGTCACTATCACAAAAGGCAGAGTACAGGAGTGGGGTAATATAATTAAGAAAACTAAGGAGGGCCAGTGATGGTGTATAAAATCCTTAACCTGACCATTCAGTATTTTTTTTAAAGATTTATTTATTTTTATTATTATATGTAAGTACACTGTAGCTGTCTTCAGACACTCCAGAAGAGGGAGTCAGATCTTGTTACAGATGGTTGTGAGCCACCATGTGGTTGCTGGGATTTGAACTCTGGACCTTCGGAAGAGCAGTCGGGTGCTCTTACCCACTGAGCCATCTCACTAACCCTCAGTATTTTTTAAAAAGATTTTATTTATTTATTTTATGTATATGAGTACACTGTCGCTGTCCTCAGACACACCAGAAGAGGGCATCGGATCCGATTATAGATGGATGTAAGTCACCATGTGGTTGCTGGGAATTGAACTCAGGACCGCTGGAAGAGCAATCGGTGCTCTTAACTGCTGAGCCATCTCTCTCGCCCCTGACCATTCAGTATTTTAACCACATTATTTTAAGGTGTTGAATACAAAATTGAGATGGAGTTTCAAATATAAACATGAAGGAGACTCACAGTACCATAAGAGGTTAAAGACCAAAATGTGGGGACTACCTTGCTTATAATTGTACTTTAACCAGGAATTCAGTATACTAGCTGGACAAACTGTTTACAATCTTGTTTGACTGATAGCATGGGTTGACATCATGTGGTTTGTTTTAATACAAAATAATGTGACCTTAAGTGGCATCAGAGAAACTACCAAAATTAAAACAAATCAGACAACTCTATTAGATGCTACCAAATCGCATACTAGTTACCAAAATTAAAATGTACACACTAGTCTTTTAAGTCTTTCTTCTTAATTCTGTTCAAATAACTAATGGCTTTCAAAGATATTTCAACCCAATTATAGCTGATAAGCCCAGGTTGATCTTACCTAACAGCAAAAAGTCTAAACAGTTCTTCAGTGAAACGTCCCTGGTCCCATCAAGTTCTATTTCTCAAGCCCTTATTTTCAAATACTTGGAAGATAAAGCTTTTGTTGACTCTAGAAAAGCATGATCATGTCTTCTCCATCCCTAGAAAAGTCTATTTTCTATTGCAGCTCATCCATCAGACCACTAAAATCTTCACTTAGCACCTGAAATGAAGCTCACAGCCATTATTCCACTTTGTTTCCAAGGCTTCTAGTTAAGTCTCGTGAGAAGGGGCCTATCTCCTTAACCTCTATCAAGGGTAAAAGATCAGGCTATTCATTCTAGAAGTTGCTAGTAAACTCAACCAGTTTATTATTATTTCACTCTTAGTATTTTAAGAGTGAGAGCAGTGCCTGAATCATCATCTTCATTTTTTCTGAGAGGAAATGAGTACAAGGAAAAATTATGGATTGCCAATGATCACATACAATTTAATTAGCTACAGATATCATTGAAGTCTTCCCATCAAAGAAAAAATCAAATTACTCCCAAGAACACTGCCATATCCACAGATAAAATGGATGGAGGAAGAAACCTTGTTCTATTTGGAACACTAGCTAAGAAGTCAGTGGAAACTGGCCTCTTCCCAGGCTGCTGATCACACTCCTGCCCACGAGCAACCAACATGAGAGCTGTGGCAACAATGAGGCGTCCAAGACATTCTCAGGCAGTCATGCCACTGGCCACACAGCCTCTGCCTGACAGCCATGGACCTTGGGAATGGCTTGGCACCTACACACTGCCTCAGAATACCATCAGCTGAGTTTCCTGTAATAGCATTTATTGCATCATTGCCAAACTAAATGTCCTAATTCAACAACTGAACACTATGTTTCACACAAAATTAAGACAAATTTCTCAAAGAGCAGTGTGACTTCAAAGATTTAGTATGAAGCTATTCTTTCTCAATAGAGGACTATGACATTTTGAGACTTATCCTTGAATATATGGGATGATATACTACATTACAAAAGTAGTGATGGTAGTGGTGTTGAGACAGGATCTCCCTATGTAGCCTGGTATGTCCTGGAGTTCACTATGTAGATCAGACTAACCTCAAACTCACAGAGCTCTGCCTGCCTGCCTGCCTGCCTGCCTCTGCCTCCCGGGTACTAGGATTAAAGGCATGAGTACCAACACATGCAGACCTACTGCAAAACTTTTAGCACCTCATTCCTCCAAATGTGATTGGTCTCAGCAGTTCACAATTCCTGCATACTTCCAAATGACTTTGAGGGGAAAGATACCACCAGTACTCACCCAAGGGTCAACCCAAGTTAGTCATAAAGCAGCAAAACAAGTTTATATAAAGTCTTAATTTCTAGTCCCTGATGCTAATGCTTCTTTTGACCTCAGGTTAGATATAATACTTTGTTCATTCACTCTAGAAAGCCAACCTTATCAGAAACACAAAAGTTAAAAGAAAAGAAAAGAAAAGAAAAGAAAAGAAAAGAAAAGAAAAGAAAAGAAAAGAAAAGAAAAGAAAAGAAAAGAAAAGATTGTAAGGTCAGGCAATCAGAGTAAAACAATCACAAAAATTCAACTGAGACATTTGAATTTGAATTCTCAACCTTAACCAAGTTATTTTCCCTGATCAGATCTCTACAAAAAACAAAAACATTTGGCTCATCAAGCAAGGTAGTCTGTGCTTGAAATCACAGTGATCAGGAGTTAAGCCAGGCCAAACCCAAGTTTAAGGTAAGCCTAAGGCATCAGAGATACAGTACTGACAATACATAAATACAGCACTAAAACTAAGGTAGGGCATCTGCTTCATTGCAAGTCCCAGGACCATGAAATAAAACCTAAGTTGCTTTATTCTTCTGACCTCCACATAGCTTAAATGAGAGTGATTATTAATATATACTAACTGCCTAATTTTACAGAAGCTACGATTCCAAGCCCCACAGATAACAACAAAGAATTACCAAAATGGATTTTACTATAGAATCAATATCTTCAGTATATAAAAAGAAGCCTAATTATTTTATGACCCATTAATAACAGACTATCAAGATAATAACAGTAGCAGCAGCTACCTTAATTTGTGTTTATCTAGCTTAGAACCTCAATATTTACCCTCAATGCACATTAAAATCATCTGGATAACATTTTGTTTGTTTGTTTTATTGTATATTTCTGTGTCTCTGTGTGTTCAAATTGCTAGGGATGAGGATAATTTCCTAAAGTTTACTCACAAAATATTTGATCCAAAATCCTTAAACCTAAGAATTAAAAAGCAGATGACTAGACTAGTTGTCTAATCAGCCATCAATCAAAGGGTGTGCCAGCTTATACCAGTACCCAGCAGTCCAGTAGCTCTAGCACTCCCAAGCCAGGGCAGCAAGATTAAGAGTTTAATGTCAGCCTGGGCTGGGCTACATAGTAAGTTTGAGGCCAACTAGAGTTATATGAGGCCCTATCCCAGAACAAAACAAAAAACATTACTTTAACATGAGTGAGGTAGCACACACCTCTAATACCAGCACTAAGAAGGTGGAGTCAGGAGGCTCAAGAATTCAGGAGTTTGGAGCTACATCAGACACAGTTTAAAAAACAGAATGTCCACAGGCACAGTGTATAGGCTCAGCACTCAGGAAGCAAACGCAGGAAGGTCTCAACAAGTTCCAGGTCAGCCTGTTCTATATAGGAAGTTCCAGTCCAACTGGGGTAACAGAACCCTGACTCAAAACACAAAAAACAAAACCCCACGGGCTACGGATGAAGATCAGTGGTTCATTCACCTAGCATGTATAAGGCTCTGGGTTCAGTTGCTACCACTGATATGGGAGAGGAGGAAAGACTACAAATGTGGCCATGTCTGCAAAATTCCTGTCACTCAATGAAAGTTACGATATCATTAATCAAAGTACTACAGAAGCTGAAATTCTTCAACCGAACTCTCCTTCACTGGGTCATACTGAAGGGCCTAGTATGTATAAAGGATGGAAAAACTGAGGAGAACATGTAGGAAAAGATACTCCCCAAGCCTGAAAAGTGCATCATTTCCTAGTCATAGAAGATGGGCCAGGGGAATAGAGGCGAAATTAATATATTCTTATTCCGTTCAGAACATAAGCAGTGAAAATAACAAGACAGATTAAACACATTAACCATGAAGCAATTCTTCTCACCTCATGTGAAAGGCCAAACCATCCTGTAAGCCAGAGATCCCCAAATCAGAAAGTGTATCTGAGCTGACAGAGGCTGGTGACAGGGAGCCCTCCTTCTCTTCTAGGTCCAGCTTCACCAGGTTACTGATCTCATCTTCTGAGTTGTCTTCAGACACAGACCCAATTATGAATCGGGAATGCTGGTTCAGCTCCAGAGTTTTGGCCAACGGAGATGGTTCATCCATTATTCTTTCAAAATAAGCTCTCAGAGCTATGGGGAAAATGAAGAGAAAAGTAGGTCATAAGCAATAACCTATAGGTGAGAACACTCAAGAAAGTAAAGCATGAACCACAAGTGGCTCGGAAATAAGTCCGAGTCTGAAAACTGGCTTGCTTGGCTACTCTTTTTGATTTTTGATTATTTTTTTTTTAAAAAAAAACAAACAAACAGGGTTTGTCTGTGTAGCCTTGGCTGTCTAGGAACTCACTCTACAGATCAGACTGGACTTGAACTCACAGAGATTCACTTACCTTTGGTTCCCGCGTGCTGAGATTAAAGCCTGGCTTCCATGGCTATTCTATTCCAGTACGCTTGTTTCCTCCAAGGGAGGAAAAGAGAGGTTGTGGTAACTATGCTTATAAATTAAAAGTTTTAGAAGTATTTCTCACAGTATAAGCATTACCAATCTCTTCACTAATTCAGTGATACTGAAGGGATAACTATACCAATGGGAACACTTTACTGTAAGCAAAAGCTGTTGTGAGACTGTGATTCATCTGTAGCAGCATGGGTAAAGTATGCTAAAAAGTTTAGCAAGAGTGACAATTGCTTGAGACTGGGTGGTTAAACTACATAATGATCACCTGGTTCCAAACACAATACAATGAAAGTTATGAATTTTACTAAACATACACATTTAAAGTAAAACAACAAAAAAAACTCTTGTGTGTATATGGGTTTTTTTTTTCTTCAACTGATTATTTTAAAAATCTACCCCCAAATGTCTATTTTTGTTGTTCAATTCTGTACACAGAATTGGTAGAGGGAGTGACTCTACTGCCAAATTTGAAAGCTGTACTCAAAGTGGTTGATGTGCCATCACAAACTCCATTTTTTTCCTAGATAGTGGACCTTACTAGCTATTATCAGTAGCTAATGAACAAACCTAACCAAAAATAGTTACCAGTTCAAAGCCCCATAAGAAAAAAAAATCAAAAACCAAAAACAAACAAAAAACTACTAAACTAAGTTAAAAGTATCCTTTCCCTTCAAAATACTTATTTTAAAAACTTTAAATCATGGTATGGTGGCACATGCCTTTAGTCCCAGCACTCAAGAGGCAGAAGCAGGTGGATCTCTGTGAGTTCCAGGGTAGCCAGGGCTATGAATCTGTATGTCAACTTGGTACTAAACAATGTGTGGCTTAACCAATCATTTTCATTCAGAAAATGGTTCCCAATCCTAATTTTAAGGTGTTTCAAGGTATGGTACTAGTAGAAAACAAATTATTGATAATTTTATATGCTATAACCCACTATTCATATATAAAAGTATGTGGAGAGCAGTGTCTGATCATATCAGACAAGAAAAAAATGTTTTGGTAGGGTGCGGTCATGGCTCTAAAGATTAAACCCAGGCCTTCATATGTAAGGAAGGCAGGTGCTCTACCATTGAGCAATACCCTCTGTCCTTTTCTACCTCAGTGTGTGTGTGTGTGTGTGTGTGTGTGTGTGTGTGTGTGTGTGTGATTGTGTGTGTGTGGTTGTTTGTTTTGAGATAGAGTCACACCAAACTGCTCAGGCTGACCTTGAACTTGCTCTGTGGATCAGGCTGGCTTTGAAATGAGAACCTACTGATTAGCCTTCTGAGGAATGGGGATTATACACTTCTGCCACTAGATGTTTAGATGGCAGTGGGGATGTTAAAATTGCACACTCACTATTCTTTGGGTGTGATCTGTAAGTCAGAGTTTATCTGTTTAGAGACACAATAATATTTTCAAATGCTAGGACAGTAAGGTTCCCAGGATGTGATTCCTGGACCTGGAGCTGCTACTGGGGAATTTATAAGAGTGTGAATTCTTGGGCCTACCTTAAACCAACTGTTTCAGAAGCTTTAGACTGAAGTATAATCATGTGTTTTTTAAAAAGACACAAAGCTTAAAAACCACTGTGCTGCAAGAGAAAACAACAATAACAAACTGCCAGAAATACAAAATATACAGATGAAAATAAGAAAAAAAAAATCTGTGAACATTCTGGAACAGAGCTGAAAAATACGCTAACTTTTCTTTTTAAAGCTAGCATAAATAAATACATACAGAAGTGAGAGAATGATGAGGAAGAGGTCTAAAGAGAGGGGCAGAGGGGAAACAAGACAGGATAACACAGGGGAAAGAAGACAAAATATCACTTTTCTGCTAGGTAGAGTCTAGACTTAAACATATCGCTAGATGAATATACATACATACATACATATGGCATGTAAGTACAAAATGAATATTTAAGGTAAGGAAGGAGACCAATTTAAGGTAAGGGGTGGGGAGAGGGACTGGGAAGGGCAGTGCAAGGATGAATGTGAAAATAACAAAACAAAAACATTTAAAGTGGCAATATCCAGCAATGGAAAAAATTGTCTATGTTTACTATACATTTGCATTGCAATATTGTGTTTCTTTTCTTTTCTTTCTTTTTTTTTTTTTTTTTTTTTTAAGTCTCCAAATTGTATGGTGTTCAGTCTAAAAGACAATCAAATCATTAGAAAAAAAGGGGAGGGCTGGTGAGATGGCTCAGCAGGTAAGAGCACTGACTGCTCTTCTGAAGGTTGAGTTCAAATCCCAGCAACCACATGGTGGNTCACAACCACTCATAATGAGATCTGACGCCCTCTTCTGGTGCATCTGAAGACAACTACAGTGTATTTAACATATAATAAGTAAATCTTAAAAAAAAGAAAGAAAAGAAAAAGTGAGTTAGGGAAAGGAAAAAGTGACATTCCAACACACTGACCATGTTAAAAATAATAAAAGATACAGCAACTGAGAGAAAAGGCTGGCCAAGTATTTGGGAGAGGCAGGGAAGAGACAGCATCTCAGCAGGGGATACCTATAGCTGGGATGACTTAGTACACCTCCACACCTCGCTCACAGCTGCTGCCTTCCCAAGGGAACTAAGGCACACAGGTGTACATTCTAACTTATAATCTGACTGAAATCTGATGGTCACAAAAATAAAATAAAATTCATGACAAAGTAATGACGCTTGGAGATTATAAAAGTAAAGAAGGTCAGCGTTGGTAAAATACAGTCCCTGGGCTGATGAATGACAGGCTCAGCACAGCCCTTCACCCTGGCCTCTCCTAGCGGCCAGTACCCAGGCAGCCTTTTCTAGGGGCTGCACAGACTGGAAGCAGCCGCACTTAACAACTGATGCCTGCCCAGCGGCAAGCACCTGTACGGAACACTGCTCCCTAGCGCAGGCATGTGCGCCACCAGAAAGGGAGGTCATGCCTGGAAAATCACTGAGTAGACATCCAGACACTCTAGAAGCTACCACAGCCTGTCCCATTTCCATTGATTCCAGTCCTAAATTAGAGAAAAGGTAGTGGGTCACCACCATTGTCATTGTCAGCCTCCCTGTTCACTTGGGTCACTCACCCTACGTCTGCCAATATTCTTTGTGGAAGACAACAGAAACCCACAGTTGAACATCTTAGCACATTGAAACTTTTACTACATTGTAAACATAAAAGTATTATTTGAAACTGACCTCTTATAATTCTTATTGTCTCAGCAGATATCCGCCTCCAAAAAGAACTAAACAAAGAGAAAAACAGAGATTTGAAGGTTGCTTTTTCTGTTCATTTGGTTTTCTTTTTCTTTTTCTTTTTTTGTTTTTTTTGGTTTTTTTTTCGCTTTTTCTTTTTTAAAATCCCAATTTTTTTTCTCAATTCCAGTTCTACTCAGTGTAGTACAAAAAATAGTAAAATTCATAATATTATGTTTTCTGGTAAATATTATCTAACTTCAAGCATAAAGTTCAGTAGTTTATTACTCAATGATATAAAACAAAAACATTTCATATTCAAAAAACTTTATTATTTCTAAACATACTAAACAGTGATCCAACCTTTATTTCATAAAATAGCTTTCCTGAAAAAAAAAAAAAATCTCAGAATCAATGCATTACAACACTTATGACTTCTAACATTTCATTAAAAATAAGGCAATAGAGAGAAAATAACTTCATTTTCCAGAACTCTGGTTGAATATGTTTACAAATGGTTACAAGCATTACAAAGACTAGAAACCAGGGAGAGGGCCACATTCCCATTATTCTAAGTCCATAAACTCTAAAGGGCCAAAAAAGGTCTACTCCCCAAATCCAAGGTTTGCTTCTAAGCTAACAACTTAAAACTATCCAGGGAAGAAAGCCTCCATTTTGATTTTGTATAAGAAACACCTAAAAGCTTTGCAAAACCACGCCTGTGCAGTGGGGCCTCTGGCCATGCCTGCAATCTTAGCATTTGAGAGGTAGAAGAAGATCAGGAGTTCCAGGAGTTCAAAGTTACCCTTGGCAACACAGAAAGATCTAGGCCCAGCCTGGACTATATGAAACCCTGCCTCAAAAACAAATAAAAATAAATAAATAACCTGGGAGGTGATACCAAACACAATTAATCCTAGGACTCAGGAAGCAGAGGCAGGTGGCCAGCCTGGTCTACAAAGCAAAGTCAAAAACAGCCAGGGATGATTGATAGATAGATAGATAGATTTTTTTTAAAGCTGTCTTTAAAACAAGACAAAACCAAATTAAAAAACAAGCAAACTTCAAAAATATTCATGTATAAAATTCACTCCACATCTACTAAATCAGATCTGCAGTTGGAGGGAACATAGGTATCTCAACTACTTTCATTTTTATGTGTCTGAGTGTTTTGCCTGCATGTCTGCCTGGTATCCATGGAGGCCAGAAGAGGGCACTGGATCCCCTAGAACTAGAGTCACAGAAGGATATGAGCTACTATGTGGGTGCTACAAATAGAACCAGGGTCACTTGAAAGAGCAGCCAGTGCTATTAACTGCTGAGCCATCTCTCCAGCCCCAGATTTTTAAAGATTGGTTCTTTTGGGAATTTCACACAACATGCTTTGATAATATCGACCCTACCCTAGATATCTTAATTTTATTTTATTTATTTTTTTTAAATATTTATTTATTTATTATATGTAAGTACACTGTAGCTGTCTTCAGACACTCCAGAAGAGGGCATCAGATTTCCTTATGGATGGTTGTGAGCCACCATGTGGTTGCTGGGATTTGAACTCAGGACCTTTGAAAGAGCAGTCGGTGCTCTTAACCACTGAGCTATCTCACCAGCCCTGATATCTTAATTTTAAATTCAGTTGTTAATACTAGTGTCTGGAAGTCTGAGGTAGAAGGATGGTCAATTCCCAACCAGCCTGGGCCACATGAGACCTTTTCTAAAACACAAAAGAGATGACTTATACAAAATCTGGCAATCTAAATTAAATCCTAGAATCCACGTAGCAAGTTGTCCTCTGATCTCCACAGGCATGCTATGGCTTGCACAATCACAAACCCTAATAACTAATTTAAAAAAACAAAACATAAAAAGCCAGGCGTGGTAGTGCACGCCTTTAATCCCAGCACTCGGGAGGCAGAGGCAGGCGGATTTCTGAGTTCGAGGCCAGCCTGGTCTACAAAGTGAGTTCCAGGACAGCCAGGGCTATACAGAGAAAGCCTGTCTCAAAAAACAAAAACAAACAAAACAGGGGGATTTAGTTGTCGGTAGTAGGTTAGATGGCTCAGTAAAATGTACTTGCCACCAAGTCTGAAGAGCTGAGTTCCACAAAATAAAAAGACTCCTGAAAGTTGACTCCACATATGTAAGCTCAATCCCCACCCCCCATGTGTGATCTCTCTCTCTCTCTCTCTCTCTCTCTCTCTCTCTCTCTCTCACACACACACACACACACACACACACACACACACACACAGTAAATGTATAAAAATTAAGAAATTTAGTTTTTGGTTAAATATCTACAAACAGACAGATATATTCTGGGAAAGCAGAAAAAGTACTAAGTAACTAGGTAAACCCACAAAGCCAAAACTCACAACAGAATCTCCAGAACATTTCACCTACGCACATGAGAGAACTAAGTAAAGCAAGGACCAGCTGAGCTTGTTTCAGAAGCTTCCCTGAATCTCATGAGGCCAGCTACCAGCCTGATAAAAGGCTAACTCTAGTTCTCCAGAAAGGGTCAGTTTCCTGCCTGGAGAACACCAACAAGAAGAAAAGGTATTCTTACCATACCAAAGCTGGATACATTAAGTAAACATAGTAAGGCCTCACGAGATCTTTTGTAGACTCTGAACAGCTGAAACACTGGGGTTGGGTCCGGTGGAGGTATTAGATAATGCAGGGACCTTAAGCTAGCAACACTGAGGTACCTAAGTTTCCCACCAGATGGTCCTTCAATGCAGCTAACAGTCAGTAAGGCCCACTCAAATTGTCACAAACTCTCATCACCTCTTCCATCTACCTTCTAAAATACAAGCAGGCAACTAAGTATTATTACCAGATGTCTGAAAAAGTATCCAAATGAAAGAATCAAGAACAAATAACTACTTGTAAAAATCCAAAAACACATAACCAAAGAGTATGAAAACCAAATTATAACTATGGGGGTAAAATAGAAAGATAGAAGGCTCAATTCCACTTCTCTGTTTACTCCCTCCAGTCACAAAACCTTAGTCAGCCCGTGAGAAAATACTAGACCAATTCAAATTGAAGGACAGTCTATAATATAAGTGCTGGCCAGGCTTCAAACTTGAAAGTCACCGAGAAAGGTTAAAAACTTTCACAAAGAAAGTACATAATCACCAAACTCAAAGCAGTATCATGATTTAGCTGCCTGACAGGAAAACCCTATGTGGGTAGGGAGGAAAAGCCTGAAAAATGTCTGCGGCAAACAATACTCTCTGATGAGAATTTCTACTGCTTCTTTTGTGTGTGTGTGTTGGGACTGAGCAACCCAGAGCCCCCAGGGCTGGGTAAATGTCCTGTCAGTAAGCACACGTAATCTCCAATGTTAACTTCTTAGGTTTGATAAAGGTACTGTGACCATGTGAGATGTCCGTACTGAGTGAAGCTTAGTCAAAAGTGTACAGAGCTCTCTGTGGAATATTCCCACTCAACTTTTCTTTAAGTCTAAAATTACTACCTAAAAAAGTCAAGATCTAAAGAGCTATCATTGCTATCCTAAAGCATCTAAGAGAGAACATTACATATGCAAAACACAAATGGTATACTTTTTAAAGAAATATTAAAAATAACAAATATGGGCTGGTGAGATGGCTCAGTGGGTAAGAGCACCCGACTGCTCTTCCGAAGGTCCGGAGTTCAAATCCCAGCAACCACATGGTGGCTCACAACCATCCGTAACAAGATCTGACGCCCTCTTCTGGAGTGTCTGAAGACAGCTACAGTGTACTTACATATAATAAATAAATCTTTAAAAAAAATAAATAAATAACAAATATATACATGTGTTGGCACAGCCTGTGATTCCAGGAGGCTCACATCAAGTTCAAGGCTAGCCTTGACTACACAAAAAGACTCTGTCTCAGAAAAACAAATACAAAGGGAAAAAAACTAGAAATAATTTCTTTTTTTTTTACTACAGTATCTCAGTGTTAGAAAGGCTGATCTCAATTTTGTGGGCTCAAGTAAGTAATCTCATATTTAAGTTTACATTTAAAGATGAATATTACATTTATTTGTCTGTGCCCACATACAAGTGTGTGTGTAAGTTAAAAGACAACCTGAGGAAGTTCGATCCTCTTCCACCACTTGAGTCCTGGGGTTGAAACTCAAGTGCTCAAGCCTGGCCAGAAAGTGCCCTTACGCACTACTGAACCAGCTCACTGGCCCAGAAATATTTCTTAAAGCTTAAAGACAAAAAGAAAAAAAATAAGTAGTAAGTAAAAATTTTAAATTAAAAAAGCAGTAAAAACATATCTGTGGATCATACCACTCCCTGACAAAATACATGAATATTTTTAAAACTTAAAGTTAAAAATATAATCACAGCAATAAAAAAAGCTTACTACAAGAAGATAAAAGATACAACTATGGAAATGTACTCATGAATCAGAAAAAGTTAAGAAGATAAATAATAAGAAACAAAGAAAGCTAAAGAGCCTACTAAAAAGGACCAATTATGAAAAACAGCTCCCAAAAGAATAAAATCAAGGGCAAATAATAATAATAATAATAATAATAATAATAATAATAATGATACAATTCAATTAAAAAGCTTCCCAGTATGAGTGGGCATGACTTTCAGATTAAGAAGGGCCACTAATAAGCTGTATGAGTAGCTCTATGGTAGAGCCCTTGCCTAGTATCCATGAAGCCCCGGGTTCAATCCCCAGATAGGAAAAGAGAGAAAGATAGAGAGACAGAGACAGAGACAGAAAGACAGAGACAGAGAGGGTGTGCGTGTCCATACAGTAGCTATCACAAAAAGAACACAAGAGAAGATCTGATAAACTTCCAGAGAGGAAAAAAACTGAATTCATGCAAATAGTCAAGAATCAGAATGCTGGGGGGCAAGCTGTGGCAGGCTTTTAATCTCAGCTACTCATGAAGCTGAGGTAAGACAATACAAAAACTCACTTCCCTGAACTACAGTGAGTTCAAAGCCTGAGTACAGTTAGACACTATCTCACTTTTTTAAAAAAGCTCAGACCTTGTGATGCACACCTTTAATTCCACTACTCAGGAGGCGGAGGCAGGCATAGATCCCTGTGAGTTTGAGGCTAACTTGATCTATGTGTTAAGTTTCAGGATAGCCCCCGTCTCCAAAAAAAAGGGAAAAAAAAAAAAAGAAAAAAGAAAAAGGTATTGCTGAGATGAGTAAGAAATCTTAAATGGAAATATAAATCACATATTTTTACATTTATGTTAAATGGGGGGGGTGGCATAATAAGTGAGTGAACTTGAACCAGAAAAATATCCTAATTATTAAAAGAAATAAGCAGAAGTGTGTATGGGTTATTCAGCTTAGTTTGAAATGACTCATAAAAAAAATACATACACATCATAATAGGAGAGCAATAAAGCAAATGTGACAAAAGGTTAAAGACAGATGAATCTAGATCAAGGGAACATTGATATTTATTGCATTATTCTTTGTAAGCAAAAAATTTTTAAATAAAAAGTTAAAAATTATTTTCCTCCCATGTATTCTTTCTCAAGATTCCACTAAAAACTATTCCCCACAAAAGTGGATGAAAATAAACCAAGCGTGTGGAAGCTGTGGGACATGAATTCTCCAGCCCAGAAAAGACAGGAAAGAGATCCCTAGGATGATAATGAAGAGGGGGCCAGGATGACCATGAAGTGCCAGATGCAAGAGGCAAGTGATTTAGGCTGGAGTCAGCCAGGAATCTGAGTGATATTTTATAGATGAAAATTAATGGACTATCTGGCTCATATCAGTATCCTGAGAAGTGAGAAAACTTGTGAAGAGTTAATTCATGGTACACTCACAGAAAGCTACCAACAGAAATAAAGACTGGGGCTGGTGAGGTGGCTCAGTGGTTAAGAGCACTGACTGTTCTTCCAGAGGTCCTGAGTTCAAATCCCAGCAACCACATGGTGGCTCACAACCACCCAGAATGAGTTCTGATGCACTCTTCTGGTGTGTCTGAAGATAGCTGCAGTGTACTTAGATAAAATAAATAAATAAGTCTTTAAAAAGAAAAAAGAAATAAAGACCATTATTACCTCCAAAGTAATAATTGTACAGGATACGACTAAATCCTGTACAGCATTTACCTATTCATAATATAAACTTTCTGATAAAAATAAGACTATAGGGCTGGTGAGATGGCTCAGTGGGTAAGAGCACCCGACTGCTCTTCCGAAGGTCCGGAGTTCAAATCCCAGCAACCACATGGTGGCTCATAACCATCCATAGCAAGATCTGACGCCCTCTTCTGGAGTGTCTGAAGACAGCTATAGTGTACTTATATATAATAAATAAATCAATCTTTAAAAAAAAAATAATAAGACTATAATCTAGGGGCTGGGGAGATGGCTCAGTGGTTAAGAGCACTGACTGCTCTTCTAGAGGTCCTGAGTTCAATTCCCAGCAACCACATGGTGGCTCACAACCACCCATAATGGGATCCAATGCCCTCTCCTGGTGTGTCTGAAGACAGCAACAGTGTACTCATATACATAAAATAAATAAATAATTATTTTTAAAAAAAGACTATAATCTATTGTAAGATATCAGTAGGCAATGCTTACTATTTGTGAGAAATCAAGATGCAATCAGGCAAGCATGTTGTTCACACAAAAAGATATACCACAAGTATATCTGCCCAGAGAAACTAAAGTAGGAATCAGTAGGATTTTAATCAACTTTGTGAACCACGTAACTTTTTAAGCTATATGCAAGGGTTAGAAATGTGACCAAGGGGCTGGAGAGATGGCTCAGTGGTTAAAAGCACCAACTACTCTTCCAGAGGTCCTGAGTTCAAATCTCAGCAACCACATGGTGGCTCATAACCATCTGTAATGAGATCTGATGACCTCTTCTGGTGTGTCTGAAGACAGCTACAGTGTACTCATATACATAAAATAAATTAATAAATATTTTTTAAAAAAGGAAAGTGTGTGTGAAGCCCTGGATTCAATATAACAGCAGGAAGGAGAAGAGGACTTGCGAGGTAAAGAGTGATACCAGACCTCAAGGATAGTAAATATAAATCTCTGTAAATTAAGAGACGCAAAACATTTAGACACCTTTAATTCCATCACTTGGAAGCCAGAGGCAAGTGAATCTCTGAGTTCTGAGCCAGCCAAAGTTGTATAAAGAGACTTTATCTCAAGCAAAGAAAAAATTTATAATTTCTTAAATGTAAGTTATCTAACCAGGCATGGAGATACAAACCTGTCACCTCAGTACTTGGGAGGAAGAGAAAGAAGGAGCAGACTTCACAGTCAGCCTTGGTTATATTGGTCACAATGTGAATTGGAGGCCATCAGTAAACTGGATAAAACCATGTCTGAAAACAAGCAACTGACTCAGGTGAAGGACCAGGAGTACTAATCCCACACAAGAGGCAAGAGATTGTTGATCTCAAGGTCAGCCTGAGTGAATATCAAGCCAACTTGTAAGATGTCTCAAAGGACAAATAGTAAAATATCTCATAACTATTAGGCACAGACCTTTAATCCTATCTCATACATAAAATCCTATCTCAAACAATAACAAATCAAGACTTGCAGAGAGATAGACAGCTCTAGGTAGGTAGGCATAAGCATGTGGATATCAGACAGAGAAACCCTGCCTCAGAAAACAAAACAAACAAAAAAGTTACTAAAATCAGTTTGCTACTTGTGTAGGTAAGAAGCCATCTATAAGACAAAGATGAAAGGGTAGACACTGCTTTACTCTTTTATACTTAAATTTTGAACTTAACTTGCATATGCATCATGACCTGAAGACTTGAAAGTAAGCTTAGTAGACAGTTTGCCTTTAATCCAAGCTGATATGACCCCTTATCTTGAGCATTTGGATAACTAAAACATTATTCACATATTAGCACTATATGTTTTACTGTGTAATTGACTCTTGAGTCATCTTGTGGATAAAGATGGGAAAAACTATTCTCTTTAGAGTCACACGCCCCAATATTCCATAATGCTGCATAAATACCAGACTTTGATGGATTGTTATAGGGTTAAAAAACTAGGAGACATGAACTAATTATTTATTTTAAATAGTATCCTTTGAAAACCTAAGGCATTTCCATTTTTGAATGTAAAAAGCTCTGAAATATTTCATAGTACAGCATCTAGAGAGCTGAACCAACCCTCTGGGTATCCCCATTACCTCAGAGTCTCAAGGACTGGAAGACTTTCTTACGAAAATATTGCTATTGCACACTTTCAATCCCAACACTTAGTAGGCAGAGGCCAGTTTGGTCTACAGAGTTCCAAGATAGCCAAGACTCCACAGAGAAACCCTATCTCAAAAAACAAAAAAATATTGCTTGGCTAGGTATTGTGTCTGAGGCCAGCCTGTGCTACATAAGATCCTATCTCAAACAACAATAACGACAAATAAAGACATGCAGACAGATAGACAGACACACAGCTAGCTGGGGGAAGAGAGACAGATCACTGGTTAAGAGTGCTTGTTCCACAGTCATAGGGACTAGAGTTGAGAGTCCAGCACCCATGTAACAAGCTAAGAGTCTCTGAAAACATCTATAACCACAGCTCCAAGGATTACTGGACAAGGATAAGCTCCAGGCTTGCTTCCAGACTAGGCTACTTGGGCCTTAGGTTCAGGGATAGACCCTCCTAAAGCATAAGCAAAGAATGATAGTAGACACCAGACACCCTCTTCTGGCCTCCACACATGCATAGATAAATAAATATTTTTAAAATACATTCATTTTTATTGTTGTTCCCAAGTCTTCCTGATCTGTTGAGATACTATATTAGCACTGGAAAACTAAAGCAAGAAAAATATTTACAGTTTAAGGCAATATTCCTAATTCTTTTGGAGTTAAATCTCTCCCTAAAATTACATAGAAGTTTTAAGATACAGATAAGAACTATCTACTGAGAATATAACTCATGAGGCTCTAAATTCAATTCTAGCACCAAAAACCAAAAATAATCTCCTAAAACTTAGTTGACCTATGAAACATTAGATCAAATGATGAAATACATATAAACTGCTAGTTTTAAATGAAAAGAACCATTGAAAAAATATCTCTGCCAAGCAGTGGTAGCGCACACCTTTAGTCCCAGCTCTGGGAAGACAGAGGCAGGAGGAGTTTGGAGCCAGGCTGATCTACAGAGTTTCAGGACAGCCAGGGCTGCACAGGAAACCCTGTATGGGGGGAGGGGGGTGAATGGGGGGAGGGGGTTGGATCATATAAAGTGGTAAACTGGACCAGAAACTTCCTTAGATATTTTGGAGGAGGGAGGGGGGTCTGTTAAGACAGGGTTTCTTTGTGTAGCCTTGGCTGCTCTGGAACTCACTTGGTAGACCAGGCTGGCATCAAACTCAAGAGATCCACCAGCCTCTGCCCCCTGAGCGCTGGGATTAAAGGTGTGTGTGCATCATAAACTATTGACTCATGTGAAATGGAATCAAAAAAATTAAAGCTTGTCTGCCAGACCCAGGGATATCAATAACTACTAAAGAAAAAATACAAATAACTCAAGTATCCATCATCATGAACTAATCTGATATTACCTCTAATAAAATTAAAAACAAATTAATCAAGCTTCTACCAGCCTTACTATCCCCAGATATATGTATATGCACACACACATACATGTAAGCAATGACTAAATTTGAATGGTTAAAGAAAGATTGAAAAGCTTCACTTTTGAGTGTATTTCTGTCATAGGAGATTGGCCATAATTCATAAATGAGATCTTAAGAAAAAACTTCCTCAAAATCTTGGTCTATTTTTCAAACTTAAGAAGTTCATTCAAAAACTTCAAATGTCGTATTATCATGTCAAAGAAAATTATCTATACAGGCTGACTCTAAGATTATCTCATTCATAATTTATATATATGGTCATGTGATTTTAACCCCCAGTGTTACAAAATAGTAACTATTTTTGCAGCTCCTCAGGTAAGGAAGGGTCAGAACAGAATGCTGAAAGGATAGAATGAACTTAAGTCTCAATTAACAACACTGGAAAGTGGCATCAATTGAGGACATCAGCCTTTGGGTAGCGTGATTGACATCCCTTTGTGTGTTTGTTTTCTTTTTTTTCTTTTTTCTTTTTTTTTTTTTTGAGATAGGAGTCTTCTTATACAGCCCTTGGCTCACATGGAACCTGCTTCATAGACCACACTGGCCTCAAACTCATGCAAGTCCTCCTGTTTCTGCCCCCTGAGTTTGGAGATTACAGGCAAGGGCTATACCACACCCAACAAAATCCCTTATTGTGAAACTTTTTACCTGTGTCCTTAACCATCCTAAAACCAGATGGCGTAATGGCAACTTGAATAAGTAACAGCTTGGTAAGAGAACTCAATCATTAGAACACACTTGGTGAAGACTAACTGGCTAAACTTGTAAAATCTTCGCCAGGTCAGATACACTTCCCAGTAAGTGCAGCATCCTTGTAACGCTACTGTCAAGCGTTCTGTCTCTATCATGTCAAATGAACCACTGCATTCAAGGAAAGCTGTGAATTATTACAAACAAGACAGACAGACATAAACTACTTAACTAGGAATCTGTTTTCAATGTGGATGGATTGATGAGGACCACGTTTAAATGGGAGTTCCCTCAACAGTGATTAAGATTTATTTTTCAGCCAATAAGGCTTCAGTGCTTATTCATAAGCCTTCTGATTTTAAATGTATGGAAATATGCTTGATGCGTGGCTTCTACAGTTATTAATCTTTAAGAATATGCGAAGGGTGGTGAGATAGCTCAACTATCAAACAGACTTCAAGTTCAAGCATGGGAACTTGAGCTCAATGTACAGGGGAATGAGAGAACTAACTCCCTAGAATTGTCTTCTGACCTTACCCTGATCCCTCCTGTGCCCATACATATAGAAGATGTTTTTAAAAAGTTAAGAGAATGTCAGGCAGTGGTAGCACACGCCTTTAGTCCCAGCACTCAGGGGGCAAAGGCAGGCAGATTTCTGAATTTGGGGCCAGTCTGGTCTACAGAGAGAGTTCTAGGACAGCTAGAACTACATGGAGAAACCCTGCCACAAAACAAAACAAACAAAACAAAAAAAGTTAAAGAATGATAAAACAACTTTTTTTCTGAATGGCTTCAAAGAGTAGCCCAGCCTTTCCCAAGTAAAAACATTAAATTTAAGTGTATTACTGCACGATTTTAATTGTTGGTTCCTCACTCAATAATTAAGGTATTAGCTACCTTAAAACTGAAAACAAAACAAAAACAAAAAGCAAGGCTATCTAATTTTTTTTGACATGCCAAAATGGCGGCATCTACAAATAGGGTCCTATTCACAGAAACCCTGGGGCTCAAGTGGCCTGGGAGCTGTAGGTAGACATGCCTATTTTAAAGAAAGGTGCAATGAGGCTGAGAATGCTAAGTTGGTAATGTACATGCTTAGCATGCACAAAGCCCTGGTTCAATCCCCAGCAATGCATAAAAAAGATTTGAAGGCCAAGGAGACAGCGCAACACATAACAGCACTTTTTGCCAGGAACCCACATAATAGGAGAGAATCAACTCTCATAAATTGTCTTCTGACCTCATGTAAGCTTGTACAGGAGTGCACACACACATACACACGTCAAAAACAAAACAAATATGGCGGCACACACCTGTAATCCCAGAAGGTAGCTCAGCTGGTAAAGGGGACTGTTGTGAGCTGATGATCTCCGTTCAATCCCCAAGGCTCACATGATACAAGAGTAAACAGATCGGAGACTGTCTTCTGACCTCCACATGGCAGGCATGCTTACATTCCCCACAAAAAAATAGATAAAAAGTTTTTTGGTTTCTTTTTTTAAAGGGGTAAGTGCTTATGGAGCCTGACAACCTGAGTTCAAACCTGAAGACCCATTCCTAAAGGTTGTCCTCAGACCTCCACATATGCACCTGAGCACCTGCATGACCACACACACACACACACACACACACCAAATAAATATAAAACAAAAAAGGAAAAGGGTAAAGAAAAAGCTGGGTATGGTAGGGCACCCTTTAATCCCAACACTTGGAAGACAGAGGCAGACAGATCTGAGTTCAAGGCCAGCCTCGTCTATAAAGAAAGTTCCAGGACAGCCAGGGCCATACACTACTTGAGGAACAATCATATCTCAGGAGGGAAGGGAGGCAGGGAGAGAACACAGCAGAGTATGTCAGTCAGCACAGGCCTACAATCCTTATACTTGAGACTCTGAGACAAGAGAATTCCAAGTTCAAGGCTACATATATGAAGTCCCTTCAAATAAAAATAAAACACTGCCTTTAGACCAGTTAAACCAGTCTTCGTGGCAGGTAAAAATTTCCTACTTATTAGCTGAAAAGTGCTCTACACCTGAACTCATTCACAGCACTTTAGAGCTCTGCAAGGCTAGCTTTCACAATGACAGTTCTTTGATATTACTTAGTCATGGTCTGATGTAAAAATTCATTGTTTCCCAACTTTCCCTTCCATTTTGAAAACGACTTAATCTTTTCTTTGATGTATTTCTTTTCTCTGGTAAATCACAAGCAAACTCTATAACACTAATAAGCGCCAGCGGCTCCAGAAATCGGTATTTTACTGTTGACATCTTTCAAACCCACAAGTTTTGCTAATTATCATTGGGGTCACATCAATACTCCTGTTAAGGTTTAAATAGTATTTAGAAATAAACTGAAGCCAAAGAAGTGGGAAGAAACTTGCTACTTTGCGGAAAGCAAACACCTACTACCTGCACTGCTTTTTTTAAAAAATCCGACTGTTAGACAACAACGCTTTTCCAACAAGTGCTTGTCAAGTGAACCCAAAAAAATTCCCAAAACAGATGTCAAGGGCATCCCCATTCACCAAGCAACAGACAAATTAGGGTTCTCCTATCGGCTAACAGAGAGGAAACTAAACTATGTAACCAAGGAAAGCATACTTCCCAGCCTGAACTGTAGAATTAGAGGGAAAAATGAAACAAAAAAGTCAAAAGAAAACAACGTCTGAGAGTGAAGGCCAGATTATTAGATTTATTCTGCACGTTGGGAAGTTTCTGAAACAATTTATGTAGACATGGAATCAGGAAATCCTAGAGTCTTTTGTCTTAAATCTCTTAACAAAACCATCTAAAATTATTTCCTCTGATCAGTTATACTCCTGTATGCTTCTATAAAAACCCACAAGGCCTACATGAAGCCCCTGATTTTTAAAGCTTATTGGAAATGTCCACTTGCCAGATACACAAATCCAAACTATATACATATCGGCCCAGATGTGGGCAGAATCTCCACTCACATTTTCCTCTGAACTCTAGCTTCCTATCACCCTCTTAAGTCTTATCTCCAATAGCTGCCCTAAATTAGCAAGGCGAACCCAAAAGAGAGAGTTAAGAACTGGTGAGCACGCTTTTACTACTTACGTCCCTCATAGAAACCCTCAAATCCTGCGAGCAGGAACTGGCAAAGGGACAGCCCGCCTGGCCCGGGCTCTCCCCGCGATACAAAGGCACAGTGAGTGCCACAGCAGCCCGCGCCTCTGCGCCCCAAACCTCTCTCCGCAAGAGAGGACCGAGACTTTCCGTGCAACCAGACCCAACCCTCAACACCCGCCTCCCACGTGGTCTTCTCCCTCTCGGAGCCCAGGAGCCAACGCAAAGAATCAGACCCGCAAGTAGGCAGCAAGCACCGGGCAGACTCACTGGTTCCTCCCTAAGGGCCCAGGGCGGTACTCCTCCCAGGTTCCGGGGTCTCGGCCCGCAAGCCGCCGCACCCCAGAGCCCTCCACGCGGAGCTCGAGCGAGGGGACTCGGAGGCCGCGGAGCTGAGGAGAGGACTCGGCTACCCGGCTTGGGGTCTGCATGGGATGGAGCCCCACCGCGTGCCGGTGGAGGCTGGGAGGCCGCCCCCTGCCGGCTGCCCCTCCGCAGCCCGGTCCGCTCCGGGTTGCGCTGCGGCCCTCGCCTCACCTCAGACTGGCGGCACGCAGGGACCGACGGTCGCTGAGCCCCTGGGCCGAAGTGTGCTGGGCGGGAGGCGACGCCGGCGGCTCGGCGATGGCTGACAGGCGCTCGGCAGGCCGGCCCGGCACCGGGGCCGAGGAGGGCGGGGCTTCGGCGGACAGCCCCGCCCCCGGTCCGCCCCCGCCCGGCCGCCCACCTCAGCCGCCCAGCCCCATTAGGTCCGCGCGCGTCCGGGGTTACTCCAGGCCGTTCACCTCCGACCCCGCTCCGGGCAGCCGAGCGGTCTGGGCGCCAGGGGGAGGGGGCGAGGCGCGGGCTCGGGCCGGCGTCAGCCAATGGGCGCGCGGCGCGGGGCGGGGCGACGTGAGGCGATGCCGATGGTCCGAGCGCTGCTCTGCCATTCGGGGCCGAGCGGTGCTAGGGCGGGCGGGTCTGGGACGTGGTGGGTTCCCCTTCTGTCTGGGCGGGTTTGGGGCCAGCCCAACGGCTCCACCTCCCGGCGGAGAGCGGAGTGGAAGCTAAGGTTCTGCTCGAAACTCCCCTCAAGGACCTGCTGGCGAGTAGCGCGGGAAAGGAACCCCGGGGAGCCAAGAGGTGCGGTCGGCGACGTGCTGGCCCTGGATGGACAGTACCATTGCTAATCCTGACGCGCTAAAGAGGTCCGTGTCCTGCCTGACCACTGCCTTCAGATTAGTGGAGGCTAGCCAATGCAACCAGCCCCTTTGCTTAGCTCCCCAGCCTACCTCAAAAGGAGCTGCTGATGCTGGATCGCGGAGTATTTCTAAAGTGTTAGTAAAGAAAGTTTGGTGGTAAGGAGGGTCCAAAGGACAGCAGTCTCATGCCTGCCCTCCACAGTGCGTGCCAGCCTGACTTCTTAGATTGCTTTACACCCTTTACTGGGGTTGCTCCAAGCCTTTTGAGGTGAAATGAAGCCAACAAATTTCTCTAGTTTTATCACTTTACATACTTTCATGGCGGTATGTATTGAAGATTAATGGGGATTGGAAGACTTCCCAACACAATGCAGTCGTTGGCCATAGGTGCCGTGACACTGAGAGGAAATCCATTCGACAAGAATGGGGTGAGTTCTAACCTATTGCAAGAATTCAGAGGAGACCCAGAGTTCTTTTCCCAATCCCACACAAGCCTGTGATGGAGGCCAGGAAAGGTGCAGAAGAGGGCACTGTGGCCAGAAGAGTAGTTCAGTGCCAGAGGGCAAAAAGTGAAAAGGATGGAAAGCCACACCCCAGGAAACAAATTCTTGGATGGAAGCTAAGACAGGAAGATATTAAGATTGGTCAACAGGAACAATGGGATCCCTTATTGCCATAAGGTGGCAGCTTCTCCAGGAATTTACCCATTCACTTTTGAAGTAATAAGGATTAGAAACAAATTGGGGAATTCACAGATTTTACAAAACAGTGACCTATATTTTAACAGTAACTGTGTCAATGGGATAAATGTCAGCTGAACAAAGGAAATTCAAAGCTTTAAAAAAAAAAAAGATAATTGAGCAAGACTTTCTGGTTTAACTAGACGTTCGACTTACTGACTAAGAATAATCTGGGAAGCTTTGCCTCTCCATAGTAGTGCTCTCTGAAGCTGGCATGAAGAAGTGACCAAGAAAAAGAATTAAAAATCTTGAAGTCGCCTCTAATTCTTTCATCTTTTAAAGTTTCTTTCCCGAGAATTCTTAATGGTGTTGCTGTTTGTCACCTTTAGGAATGTCACAATAATGGGCTTACCCTCAAAAACTCAAGGACTGTGGGGTGTAACTATTTGCCTCACATGTGCAAGACCCTAGGTTCCACCCTCAAGTGAGGTATTCAAATAGACCAGCTCTTGGCAGTGAGTTGGCTCAGCAGGTAAAGGAGTTTGCAACCAAGCCTGAGGACCTAAGTACTATCCCAGCCCACACAGTAGAAGGAAAAAACTGAACAAAGTTCACATGTCCACTAGGATATGAAAATATCAACACACATACACAAAAAAATTGTCAAAAAAAAAAAGTAAAACAAACTACTCAAGGTAAGGACTAATGAAAGAGCTGTAAGAGTATACTTACACACGGCAGAGGCAGGAGAGTTGGGCCTTCAAGTTTGTACCTAGCCAGGCCTTGGGAGACTGAAGAAAGATACAAAACAACAAAAAGCTACAGGAGGAGAAACCAAGAATGAGTTAGGATAGCCTAAGACCACTCACAAAGAATCTGCTATCAAATGCTTACACACCCGAGCAGAGAAATGGCCAAAGGCTGTAAGACAGTAAGTAACTTCTGGAACTGGAACCACTCCTGAGTGTTGTGCTGTTTGGGACAGGCCAAGACCTGCCCATTCTACTATAGGCTTTGTAGAGCAGGTCTCCATGAGTCCTTGCCACACAAGCTGTGTGTCTGTAAGAGGTGGAGGAAGAAGGCCAAAGGGTGGAGAAAACATACTATACAAGGCTAGCAGGTGGAAGAGGAGGGCGAGTGTGAATTCTAGAAGCTGAAACTAGAAATCTTTTCTGGGCTGAATTATATCCCCAAAACCCAGTGCTGAAGTCCTAATCTACAGTACCTCAAGATATGTGGGAGAGCGGGGGGGGGGGGTTAAGATAGGGTCCTTAAAGATAAATTAAAACATGGTCATTTAGGGTAGACCCTAATAAAATATGACTGGTACAATTAAACAAATGGATATTAAGAAACAGATAGAGAAGATCCTTTGAAACCAGATAAGACAGTGATTGATAAGCCTAGAAGAAAATTTCAGAAGAAATTAACACTGTTGACAGTTTGATTATGGACTTCTAGCCTCCAAAAAAGTGTGAAGAATTCTATATTGTTTCTGTAGTGTTATATTTTGTTATAATAGCCCTAAAAGAATACAAGGCCTCCAGGATTTTTTAAGATGTCATGTTCCTACACAAGAGAGAAGGCTCAATAGCATTGACCATCTTCCAAAAGACCTGGGTTCAAGTCCCAGTACACATGTGGGTGGCTCACACAGTCTAATTCCAGTTCCAGGGAACACTAGGTCCTCTAGACACTAAATATATCCAGTTCTGACACCCTCTTCTAGCCTCTTCAGGTACCAGGCACGCATGTGGTACATAACAAACATGCAGGGAAAACACTTATACACATAAATTATTTATTTATTTTTTGGTTTTTTGAGACAGGGTTTCTCTGTATAGCCCTGGCTGTCCTGGAACTCACTTTGTAGACCAGGCTGGCCTCGAACTCAGAAATCCACCTGCCTCTGCCTCCCAAGTGCTGGGATTAAAGGCATGCGCCACCATTCCTGGCACATAAATTATTTTTTAAAAATAATTGTGTAAAGAGGAAGCCAGCTCTTCCTGTAAGTGTCCTGAGGTGGCCTGTGAAAATGGCTCACGAATCTCTTGACCCAGAAAACCCTACAAAAGCATGTAAATCAAGAGGTTCAAATCATTGTGTTCACTTTAAGAAGGTGAAACTGTGCAGGCCATCAAGGACACACATATTCAAAAAGCCACCAAATACCTGAAACATGTCACTTTAAAGAAGCAATGTGTGTCCTTCCAGCTGTTTAATGGTAGAGTTGGTAGGTCATCTAGACCAAAGAGTGGGACAGGACAAAGAATGTAGCTCAAAAGGAATGCTGAATGCTTGCTGCACATGCTTAAAAATGCAGAGACTTTGAACTTAAGGGTTTAGATGTAAGTCCTCTAGACACTGAACATACCCAGATGAGCCAAGCATCTACAATGAAGCAGCAAATTTACAGAGCTCATGGCCAGATTACCCCACATGTGACTCCCCTGCCACATTGCAATGAGCCTCACTGAGAAGGAACAAATTATTCCCCAGAAGAAGCTGAAGAGACAAAACTTATGACACAGGAATAAATTTAGCATGAATAAATAAAAGTTTAAGAAAAGGAAACTGAGCACAGTACATGCCTGTAATCTAAGCATGCTGGAGGCCAAAGCAGGAGGATCAAGCATTCAAGACAATCCTTGGTTATATAGCAACTTTGAGGCTAGTCAGACTACATGAAACAAAACTAGATTCCAAAACAAAACTATTAAAAAATGAAGTTATGGGGCTGGAGAGATGGCTCAGTGGTTAAGAGCACTGACTGCTCTTCCAGGGGTCCTGAGTTCAATTCCCAGCAACCACATGGTGGCTTACAACCATCTGTAACAGNATCTGATGTCCTCTTCTGGTGGGTCTGAAGACGGCTACAGTGAACTCACATAAAATTAATTAATTAATTAATTAAAAAAGAAGCTGTATAGAGGTGTAAGGAATTGATACTAAGCATCCTGACTACCTTCGTTGACCTCTTTCCCTGTGTGGGAAAAGTCTGAGAAGTCCTTGTCTTTACAGTGATTATAATCTGTTTGGAAAGACAAAAAGAACACTCTTTTTTGTTGTTGTTTTGTCTTTTTGTTTTTGTTTTGTTTTTAATACAGGGTTTCTCAGTGTCAAGCTGGTTGTCCTGGAAATTGCTCTGTAGACCAGGATGGCCTCAAACTCACAGAGGTCTGCCCACCTCTGCCTCCTGAATGCTGGGATTAAAGGCATGTGCCACCACTGCCCAGCTAAAACTAACACTCTTAAACAGTAGCTGTATCTCACTCCTTAGATGACAGCCGTGCAAATTTGTAAAGGGCATAGGTGAGAGGATAAATTATCAAGAGTAGATAAACCTATATGTATGTAAATAGTATATTAGCAATTTCCATATAGTTCCATTTGGCAGTCATTTCTGCTTAAGATTTAGAGCATTATTTCTCAAGGTATGTTCCACTGGCTGCCTGCACTAGGAACATTGGAGTGATTGTTTAAAGTGTAGATTCCTGATGCATCAAGATGGCTCAACCTGTAAAAGTACTTGGCACTGATGGTGATGACCTGAGTTTGATCCCCAGGTCCCACACATTGGAAAACAGCATTAGAACAGCCTCCCACAAGTTATCTAACCTCCACATCAACACCATGTCATGTTCATACCCACGTGCAAGAGCACACACATGCACACTCATACACACACACACACATACACACAATGTATGTATAATTTTTTAAAAAGAAAAATGCAGAGTCTTTTAAAAAGGAAACCTGGTAATTGTTCACAGTGAAGTTTGAAAACACAAGTTTAGTATTTGGCATTATTGTTCCCCTGTCCGCTGCTAGAGTGTCTTGTTGAACAGCAATGTCTCCAACACCTGCATTTCTAAGATAAGAATCTTCATGTCAGGCTTGGGTTGAACTAAAGAAGGGAAGAGTGAGTACCGTGTAATAAGTACCACATGGAGCTGGTGGAGCTCAGCGGGAAAGCATCTGCCTAGCATGCATGAGGCCCTGGGCTTAATCCCAGGACCACAAAAGGGAGGGGAAGGAAAGAACGTGCCTTAATGGAAATCAGCCTCATGGGTAAAATTCCCAGACATTAGCTGAGTATGGTAGCAAAAACTGGTAACGCCAGCCGTCTGGAGGCAGTAGCAGGAGGATCACAAGTGTGAAGGCAAGCTAAGCTGCACAAAGGGCTTGAGGTCAGCTACATAGTGAAAGCCCCATAGTCACAGCCTGACCTGGCTTCTAGCATTTGCCATAACTGTTCATTCCTCTGCTGTCAGATTTTTTTTTTAATCTTTTAGTCCTTGGAAGTCTTGGGGCAGGAGAGATGACTCAATGATTAAGAACACTGACTGCTCTTCCTGAAGATCCGGGTTCAATTCCCAGAACCTACATAGCAGCTCACAATTATCTGTAACTCCAGTTCCAGGGCTTCCGAGACACCCACACACACAGAGACATACATGCAGGCAAAACACCAATGAACATAAAATAAAAATGAATTTAAGAAAAGAAAATCTCATTATTTTCTTCACCAGCTTCCATTTATTTCTTTGCTATGCATCCTAGCAGCAACATCCTACCAGCATGATGTACACTATGTTAATTCTGCTATAATTTTGTGTGTATACCAAAGACATCATTCTACAGTTTCATATAAGGCCAGACATATAGATACTAGTTACTGCTTCGTTGATTGAAATAAAGATTAGCACTGAGTGGGAGTGGCACAGACCTTTAATGCCAGCACTTGGGAGGCAGAGGCAGGCAGATATCTGAGTTTGAGGACAGCCTGGTCTACAGAGTAAGTTCCAGGATAGCCAGGGCTACACAGAGAGATCCTGTCTCAAACAACAACAACAAAACAAGAACAACAAACAAACCAAAAGAAAAAAAGGAAGACAGACAGAAGAGAGGAGAGGAGAGGAGAGGAGAAAAGAGAGAAGAGAGAAAGATAGATTCGCTCCGTACCTGAAAGGCCTCTGCGCTCTTGACCTCTGCCTATCAGTCTTCACTTTGCCTTTGGGAGGTAAAGCCTCCAGTAAGCTACTTAGCAGCTCTATTGATAATCAGAATTCAAAAAAGCCAGCCCCTTGCCAAAAAACAGTGGCTCCAGTTTTAAGATAAAAGGCACAGAGGCCTTATCTGAACACCAGTCCCTTTGCCCTGGTCAAGCATTCAAGTTTGTCCAGAGTTAAGAGTCTTTCGGAACCTCACACCATAAGGTCAGAAAATCTCCTCAGGGAGGCCTCTTTATAAGACCAGTCCTGGTGTCGAAAGACAAGGTTCCATTGCATAATGAAGGACAGTGTTTGTCCTGGAGACTGCCCACGGTGTTTTCACATGGACACTGGGGGTTCCACAGGCTATGGGATTTCACATGGCACTCAGCTCTCCCTCCTCCATTCTTATCCAGTTCCCAAAACTTCCAGGCCCTAGCTGTATTTTAGGCACTACCACATGAGTTTTTCCCTGCATGAGACCTGCACCCAGGGTGTGGTGTGAGTGTGCCTCTGTGTGTGTGTGTGTGTGTGTGTGTGTGTGTTATAATGTGCATACAAATACATGCATATACACCCATACCTCAAAATTAAACACCTGGAGAAATGTAAACGACCCTTTACTTAAAGGTAGGAAAATAGGTTGATTTATTTAATTGTTGCTGAGTCCTGGGATTCTGACCTTGTGTTACTCTGCTTTACAACCTACACACCTCATTCTCCTACACCCATGAAAGGCTTCCTGGCTAATTATTTCCCTCCCCTGTCATTACCTCCTGTTTACATTTTTCCAGTATCTCTATTACATCTATATCAGACTTAAGGTGTTCCTGCTGCATGTTTAGGCATTGGTCTTCCTCAAATACCCTTAACACCCCACTGCTGCCATTGCGTATGAAGCACAGTAAATCATAAAAATAACTAACATAGTATTTTCAGTCTTTACTGTCAAGAAACACTGATCCATCACTCATCTTCTTTTTAACTTTTGTGTTCTTTCAGTCCTTACTTTTTTTTGAGACCCATGATCTGAGCTAGCCCAAATTCTTCATTCTTCCACTTCTACCTCCAGAGGGAATGAGGGAGTACAGGCATGTGCTAACCATGCCTGTCTTCCTTTATTAGATCTTAACCAGATCTCAGTGCCCCTGTCCCTAAAGAGAAAGCTACTTCTGATTAGTAGCCTAGACATACAGTAGAAAGCTAGCACACAAGCCCTGTGCATCTGCAGACCTCCTGAGCCAATGCGACTGATTAGCTTCATGAAAACAAAGGATGGTGACAATCAAAAGTAATACAAGGGAAATGTACCTGAAATCAATGAGTGAGGTGACCATAATCTCTTAAATAGAGGGTCAGTACAAACTGAGAAGAATTGATTCTTAGGAGTCTAAGCCAAAGATAGGGGAAGCTTCTTTTGTGCTATAGATTATTTAAGAACAAAACACAAAGACAAAAAAACCCTTGAGCTCTTTAATCAGAGAGACCAGGCCTAAAATCCTGAGCCAGCCACTAATTAGCTTTGTTGCTAATTAGACTGTGAACAAGTAACTCCTTTCCTGTGTCTCTGCCTCCTTAACTATACAATGGACTGTAGGGTGGTATTTGGATGAAATGGAGTTAAAATGTAAAGCCCCTAGTATGGAGCTAGGAACACAGGCGGCACACAGAAAAGAGCACTTGCTCTTTTTTCTTCAAGCCCCCTTTACCCATTTTCTATGAGCACTTAGAACACCTTGCCCTATGGATCCCCTATTGATTCAGGAGTTCTAGGTTATTAAAGTTTATGATATTAATTCAGAATAGTAGAGCATGTGTAAACGAATCCCGTGCTTGGAGAGAAGGAGCAGATGTCCATGATCTAAGATTTGGGGACCAACCAAAGGGATCCTCAGGCTCTTTTCATGTCCTACTGAAACAGTTCTTTAACCTCTCTGTCAAGAATATGAGACAGGGAGCTGAGATGCCTCGGGAGTTTGGAGTCCTTGCTGCTCTTGCAGAGGACACAGTTTGATTCCTAAAACCCAATGGTGGTGCACCACTATCCATGACTCTCCAGTTCCAGGACCTCTGATGCTCTCTTTTGACCTCCAAGGGCACCAAGCATGCAAGTGATGTACACACACACACACACACACACACACACACACACACACACTCACATATGCAGGCAAAACACTTGCACATAAAATGAATAAATCTAATAAAAAAATTTAAAAGAATATAGAACAAGTACATGCTACAAGAAGAATTATTATTGAAAACAACTTCTTAAAAAATAATTTACTATAGTCAAGCTGCACATAACTTACAGACCCTCTAGCTCAGGTTCAGCCTTTGTATTTATACCCTAGGAAACCTTCAAACTTGTTCCAGGAATATTGCAGCAATAGAGTATTCAAATTGTGCTACATTCATACACTGGAATATTATAAAGCAGTAAATACAAACAAAAAGTTGCTACATGAAACATTATAAATCAAGTTTAAAATTAGTACTGAGCCAAGAAAAAAAAATAGACAGATCCTAATATGGTGGTGCATGCCTTTAATCCCAGCACTCAGGAGGTAGAAGCAAGTGGATCTCTGTGAGTTTGTGGCCAGACTTGTCTAAATAATGAGTTCTAGGACACTTAGGGCTGTATAGACACCCCCTAGCAAAAAAGAAAAGAAAAGAAAAGAAAAAACAACAAAAAAAACTTCTTTAAAAACCTTTAATTAAATAAACAAAAAAATTCTTAGGTTTCTAATTTAAAATATAGGCTAGGCCAGGAGTGGTGATATGACCTTAATTCCATGCAAGACAGGCAGACCTCTGTGAGTCTGGTCTGGAAGTCGAGTTTGTGTACGGAATTGCAAGACAGTTGGGACTACACAGGAAGACCCACTAGCAAAAGAAAGAAAAAGAGAGGGGAAGGAAGGAAGGAAGGAAGGAAGGAAGGAAGGAAGGAAGGAAGGAAGGAA
>NC_034603.1:51821217-51824349 GCF_900095145.1 Mus pahari | reverse complement strand
ATATTATGATTCGAATGTATGAAGGTTGCCAGGATGAAGTGAAGCCCATTGCTTTTTATTCCAACCTAAAAAAAATTTTTTTTTGTTTTTGTTTTTGTTTTTTTTTTTTTTTGAGACATGGTTTCCCTGTGCAGCCCTGGCTGTCCTGGAACTCACTCTGTAGCCCAGGTTCGCCTCGAGCTCAGAAATCTGCCTGCCTCTGCCTTCTAAGTGCTAGAATTAAAGGCATGCGCCACCACTGCCCAGCCCCAAACGAAATTTTTTAATAAGAAATTATTTTTAAAACAGGCAGAACTCATCTGTGGTGCTAAGAATCAGATAATAATTATTCCTAAAGTAGACTTGGTAGCTTATGTCTACAACCTCCCCCACCCCAGGAGACCGAGGTAAGCCCAGGAGGCCAAGGTAAGACTACCGTAAGTTTTAGTTTGACGCTCTCTCAAAAAATAAGTCATTAAAAAGACTGGTGAGATGGCTCAGCAGGTTAAGGTACTTCCTGCCAAGTTGGCAGCCTCAGTTCCATTCCCAGAATCCACATGGTAAGAGGACTGAAGCAGCAAAGGTGCAAAGACATTAAGGAACTTGCTTGAAATAATTCAAGTAATTACTGGACCTCAGCTAGAACCTTTAAAGGCCTCCTGGCTTCTGGTTCCTCTTCCAGACCCACTCTTACTGTTTATCCCTTCTTTCCTACTCTCTTCCAGAGCTCACAACTGGACACATCATCTCTGCCACTAGATATTTGGGCTTCATTATAGTTTTGTGTCTCTGCTCCACAGTGTGGCATGCTCCAACATTCAATTTGACTTCAGGGCATTCATGAGTAGGTTTAGTCCCTAGTAACACACACACACACACACACACACACACACTGGAAGAAAGATAAGAAGACTGGTCAAAGAATGTATAAAAGAAAACTGCAATTTCATCTTTAACCATGCATGAGATTGCTCTTGGGGAAAAATGAGATTCTCCACCACCTATGGCACAGAAGACTTCAGATCCATTCCTTCCTTTGCTGCAAGGTGGCAGCACTGTCACATGGCAGCTACTGAAAACTTTAAACAGCAGAGAATGTGTCAACACCATAGGGAGTAGAGAATTGCGTGATCGGGGTAAGGGAACAGTCAACAAAGATCATGAAACCCGGGGAAAGCAACCGAGCCCTTTAATCCACTCTCCTGCCTTGAGAGAACCGAGCAACTGTGGCAGAGGAAGACAGCAGGCCCAGAGAAGATTTGCTGCTGGGCTGAACACCCAGCTCTTCCTTGATTCCTTCCCTATTTTAGCCAACAAGTTGTCCTTCAGAGATCTGCCTTCCATTGATGCTTCCCCACCAAGACGTTGATGCTTAGTTTGGCCAGATTTCAAGCTGTATTGATGTGTCAGGACACAGGGTGCTATTTAAGGTGTGATCCGATTACAGAATCACAAACCCCCTTATGGAAAGTCTTGTGAACCAGCCCTTTATGAGATTATCAATCACATAAATCAAGAGTTTCAGCCTCCAGAAATTTTTTCATGCATAGCTAAGTCCATGCTAGCTTCAATGAAGTATATTTGCAGTTATAGGAATGCTGAGGAAACTCTGGACACTGACAAATATCTAATTAGATCTTTTCTTCTTTATGATCTCACCTAGCTATGTCATCAAGAAGTCTTCAGAGTCAGGCATAGCAGTATACACTTGTAATCTCCAACCCTATGAGGCTGAAGCAAGATCAGGAGTCAAGGCCAGCATGGAATACATAATGAATTCCAAAAAAGTCTGAACTATCTGGGAATCTCAATCTCTCTCTCTCTCTCTCTCTCTCTCTCTCTCTCTCTCTCTCTCAGCTTTAGAGCATAATACTAATTACATACTCTTTGCTAAGAGATACGATTTGGGAGGGGGGAATGCAATAACAGCTACTGCCAACTATAGACAGTATCCCTCCTGCACCAAACCTAATTTTCTCATAATCTCTTGACCCAATAGCCATAAGGAAGTTGTTTTATCTATACTCTTTCCATTTATTCATGAGCATGGAAATATACACTATTCCATAGGTATGCCCGTGTTCATGTGAACTTATGGTCATAACTTGAAATGAATCTGAGACATCTTTTGGTTGAGCCTCAGTTTATACAAGGGAAAAATTGAGATCCTAAGCAGCCAAGTCATTTCCCCATGGTGACAAAATAGACTTGAACCAGAACTCAGTTGTACTGATTCTTAGAGTCCAGTGTACTGATTCTCCCCAGCGTAAGGCACTGGCTCATTCTGTCCTGGTATCTTCCTCTCTCCTAGAACTTGTACCTGTTAACAGGCATCTCATTATTATCTAATGAGGGTGTATATACCTCTGTGCCTCCATCAGAGAGCACACCTGTGAGTACGTGTCTACCTGCAAGTATATATAAAGCATATCTTTAGGTGTTGATGACCTTTCTGTTAGGGAAACCTCTAGATAATGACAGTTCTCATTGTTGGCATCATCAGTGAAGTTGGGGCAGGCCTCCAAAGTCAATCATTAATAAGCAGGTTTGGTTCTTTCTCCAATCAGCTGCATTCCTGGGTCTTCAGGAAACAAGGCAAAATAGTCAGGGTAGAACCAGATAATGAGAGTGAAACTGTTCCAGGACAGTAAAAGCAACGAGAGGCAAGGCTATAAGGGGCTATGACAGAGTGACAGTGGGCTGTAGGTGGAAGTGCTCATGAGCTTGAGTTGGCATGGATACCATCTTAGTCTTCAGCCTAATGATTGCATCCTATGATTCCAACAAGAACGGTAAGTACATGTCTAGCCCAATACGCTGGGACATCCAAAAGGAAGCCTAGAAAGCATTTGGAGTCTCTTCCATCAGATAGGGACATAGCCAATATCCAGCAAGTTGTCCTTTGCCGAAGTTACCCCATACCTCCTGACAGTAAGCCTAGGGAGACATCTGTGAGTTTTATGAGATGTCTTGAGGGAATGCAGTGACTTCTTTTTCCCTTGCTTACATGGATTACCATAAAAGCATGGTCAGACAGTTTTCACTGTGAGCCGGTACCACAGTTTTGTAATTAGCCTCACCTAGAGCTCTCAAATCCATGACCCCTCATAAGATGTCACCTTCATTTTTAAGGTGGCACACTCAAATAGTTTA
>NC_034603.1:51806217-51816217 GCF_900095145.1 Mus pahari | reverse complement strand
AGATGCACTCTGAAGTTGCCATACTAGATGACATCAGTCCACAGAGGAAGGTGGCTAAAATATATTCACATGACATCAATGAAAATATCCTCAAAGTAAAGTAAGAATTTGGAATTGTAACGATGAAAACTTTCAACAACACAGATGGTCACCGCAAGACATGGACCAAACATAAAATGCAGAGAAGGAACATAAGATGGGGCTGAGGCTGTAGCCCAGTTGACAGAGCAAATCCTTCTAAGCTAAGCTGATTTTGGTCAGTGTCTTCTCACAGCAACATAAAAGGAACTGGGCCAAGCACTTACAATATAGTTTATATTTCCTGTTCCAATTGCTCAGATTTTATATTTAGTAGCTTTCCAATTACTCATCAGGGTTTCAGATTTCATAGAGATCTATCTGGGTTTCTTTTGGGGGGTAGGGTTCCAAGATGGGGTTTCTCTGTGTAGCCCTGACCGTCCTGAAACTTAGTCTGTAGGCCAGACTGGCCTTGAACTCAGAGATCTGCCTGCCTCTTCCTCTCAAGTGCTGGGAGACCTGTTTATAATAGGACACAAAACCCTATCTGATTTTGTTTTTTCATTTTGAAACTGGCTTTCAACTTACTATGTGGCTGAGCAGAATCCTGAACTCCCGTTTCCCTAGCCTCTACCTCCTGATTGCTAAGATCACAAGTGTGCACCACCACACACGCCTGCTTCATCCATCTGATAAGTATTTCTTTGTTTATTGAAACAGTCTCACTGTATAGCTTTGGCTGCCTGGAACTCACTTTGTAGACCAAGCTGCCCTTCAAATTCAAAGACTTGTCTCTGCCTCCAAATGCTGAGTGTGCAAATATTTTCTTCTTGTGTGACTTTTTCATTTTTGGTGGAGACAAGGTTGTTCTCTGTATAACCCTGGCTGTTCTGGAACTCACTCTGTAGACCAGGCTGGCCTCAAACTCAGAGATCTGCCTGCCTCTGCTTCCCAAGTGCTGGGATTAAAGGCGTGCGCCACCACTGCCCAGTGGAAATAAACTATATTTTCAAGCATGTTCTACCTTGATGCTCAGTTGATAAGATCTGAAAGGAATGAACTGCCAACGTGGACGGACATTCATTCCGTAGAAACCCTACACTGACAGACGAGACTGATTTGGTAGGGTGCTCTTCTCTCTCTGGCTGCCAGGCAGAGTGGATTTGCTTAGACAACCTCTGGGCTTCCCCTCATCTTTCAGACCCAGCTCACCAGTCTGCAAACGGTTTTCCTACTTGCTTTCTTATCTTTGTTTCTGATCGTCACAACACTCCTGAGAAACAGATACAGTGATTACTTTTTATTACAGCCATATTACAAACAGGAAAACCTAAACTCCGAAATCATGTAACTTATCCAAAGCGAGTCTTGTTTATCTTCAAATGTACATGACACTACTTAAGAGAGCTCACTGCAGTGGGGCCATGGTGGCACAGGCCTTTGATCTCAGCACTTGGGAGGCAGAAACAGAGAGATCTTTGAGTTCAAGGCCAGCCTGGTCTAAAGAACAAGTTCCAGGATAGCCAGGGCTACAAAGAGAAACCCGTCTCCCTAGCGCTTGCATAAAGGTAGGAGAGAACCCCCTTCACAAAGCTGTCCTCTGATCTCCACATAGACACCTTTACCCCCGGTAAATAATAAAATTTAAAATGGAATAGAAGACTAGGTTTGGTCACACACCTACAACCTCAGTGGTTGGGAACCCGAGGTAAGAGTCTCTCTTCGTTTTTGAGGCCAATCTGGGTTTGTAGGGAGTTCAATGCTAGTAAGAGCTCGATAGTCCACAGCCTGTCTTAAATCAGAAGGGGTGAGGGTTTGGAGAGGAACTGAACCGTATTCGGGTCTGAATTTTCTTAGATCCACTCTGTTAGCAGGCCCCCTTAGTTGCAGACCATGGCCAGACTGCATCTGTTCTTCCTCACTTCTGTCCCTAGTCTGAATCCCATCACCTCTCATCTGCTGTCCCCCAAATCTGCTGCCACCACCAGGCCATGCTGCCTCTACCCTCATCCCACGACAGTCTATATCTAACACAGCAGTCCAGTGAGTGGTCAATTGAAATGAAGCTTAGCTGGACATGGTGGCTCATACCTGTGATCCTAGCACCTAACAGGTTGAAGCAGGAGGATTGCTGTGAGTTGGAGGCCTGGCTAGGTTACAGAGTGAAACCTGTCTCAAAAAAAAAAAAAAAAAAGTAATAATTCCTCTCCCCACAAAAAGGTCACTCAAAACCTTGCACAGAACTTTATGTCCAAATCCCTTAACTTGGCACACAGAGCCTGGAGCCTTGTATCCTCTCCACCCCCACCTCCTCCCGGGCTCCTCCATGCTAGTTGCTGGCTATTCCACTGCTTCCCTACAACTGTCACTCATCAGACACATGCTGCCTTGGGGGCTTTCCCCCTCCCCCTGTCCCCCTCCCTCTACCTAAACTACTTCCCTCAAGTCTTGGATCAGTTCTAACCTCAGAGAGGCTTGCCCTATAGAGCAGGTTGCCCAACTACTGTCTATGAATACTCAGACTACTTTATCTTGCAGGGTTTGGGATTTTGTTGTTATTGGTTTTGAATTTTAAAGATTTATTTTCACTTTATGTGTGTCTGCCTACGTGTGTGTGTATGTGTGTGTGTGTATGTGTGTGTGTGTGTGTGTATGTGTGTGTGTGTGTGTGTGTGTGTGTGTATCACATGTATATCAGGGGAGGCTGGAAGAAGGATGGAACTGAAGTTATAGACGGTTATGAGTGGCCTAATATGGTGCTGGAAACTAAACCCAGGTCCTCTGCATTCACAGAAAGTGCTCTAACCACCAAGCCATCTCTCCCACCCGTACATTTGACCTTTAAGACAGAGTCTTACACTCTGTAGCTCAGACTGGCTAAGAAATAACTAGGTAGCCCAGGATGGCCTTGAGCTCCTGGCAATCCTCCTGCCTCAGCCTCACCAGTGCTGGGATTACAGGTATGAGTTACCACAACTAGCATCTTGTTCTAGTTTTTGTTTGTTTGTATTTTGTTTTGGTGTTTTTAAGAGAGAGTCTCTCTATGTGGCCCTAGTTGTCCTGGAACTCACCATGTAAGCCAGGCTAGCTTCTACCTCCCGAGTGCTGGGATCAAAAAGTGTGTGTGTGCCACTATGCCCAACCCTGGTTTTAATTTTTTAAGTAGCACTTATCCTAATAAACAATAACTCTTTTGTTTTATGTTTTGAGAGAGGTCATGCTATTGATCTGTGACTGGCTTGGTACTCACTATGTAGTCCAAGCTGGCCTTGAACTCAAGGTTATCTTCGTGCCTCAGCCTCCTCAGGGCTGGTCCATAGGCATATCCACTACACCCAGCCATAAAATCTACAATAGTCACCGATGTCTCTGCTTCTGCCCTGATCCCTGACCTCTTTGTTCTCTTGCCGTTTTGACCCGTGTGATATAAACTATCGAGGCAGTGCCTGGCACATAATAAGATGCTGGTTCTTTATTATTAAATGAGTGAAACTGAGGAGAACATGAAGCTGGGTGCCTCTCACCCTTCTACTTCCTCTTGTTTTCCTCACTGCCTTCTCAGAGTGGTTGACAGGCCTCCACTATATAGACCTGCTGCAGTCATTCAGGCAAATGCATTTCGCGTTCCCTGCCTGGACTTTGGCACTGCCTCTATTAATGAAGGAGACTCTCAGAAGTGCTGCACCCTCCACCTTTATTATGATGACGACTGCAAAAAAACGATAGGCAAGTAAGGCATGGTTCACTCCTTCTGGTCCTAGTCAAAGGCCTCCAGGGGATTTAATCCATATCTCTTTTTAGTATCTCTGGCCTCATTTATTCTTGGCATTATTCTGTGCCTACACCTAAAACCTATGGACATAGGGTCAAGGGGGACACAGTAAGAAATGCCGTTTGAAGCGAGTCGAGCTAGGGTTTTATCAGGTAAACCCAAGGCAGGATGGTGCTGGCCTGCGACTGTCCATCAGTGCTTCTTTTTTGTTTTGTAGCTTTTTTACCAGGGATCTCACAATGCACGGTCTACTCAGCGAAGGACAGATTGGCTTCATCAGAGACGGTGCCCATCACTACCTCCTCCACAACTCCTACAAGTAAAGGAGATGAAGCCACAAGCACTGGGGCTTTTCCCATCCCTTTAACACAAGGTACACACTAGGGGTAAAGCAAGAGCAGAGAGAAAAAGAGGCATTTTAACTCCAATATTACGCTAGGCCTCCTGGGAATTTCCTGGAGGTTGAAAAGTTACTCAAATGTTTTTTAAAAATTGATTTGCTAGGAGGCAGTGGTGGTGGTGGTGGTGGTGGTGCACACCTTTAATCCCAGCACTCAGGAGGCAGAGGCAGGTGAATCTCTATGAGTTCAAGGCCAGCCTGGTCTACAGAGTGAGTTGCAGGACAGCCAGGGCTACACAGAGAAACCCTGTCTCAAAGTAAAAACTCTTCAGTGTTTTGAGGGATGGAGAGATGGCTCAGAGGTTAAGAGCATTAGCTGCTTTTCCAGAGGTCCTGAGTTCAATTCTCATCAGCCACATGGTGACTCATTACCACCTATAATGGGATCTGATGCCTTCCTCTGGCACTCATATACATTAAATAAATAAATAAATAAATAAATAAATAAATAAATCTTTAAAAAAATTGTTCCGGGGCCGGTGAGATGGCTCAGCGGTCAAGAGCGCTGACTGCTCTTCCAAAGGTTCTGAGTTCAAATCCCAGCAACCACATGGTGNCTCACAACCATCTGTAATGAAATCTGACGCCCTCTTCTGGAGTGTCTGAAGACAGCTACAGTGTACTTACATATAATAAATAAATATTTTTAAAAAATTGTTCCGGGCTGGAGAGATGGCTCAGCGGTTTAGAGCACTGACTGTTCTTCCAGAGGTCCTGAGTTCAAATCCCAGCAACCACATGGTGTCTCACAACCATCTGTAATGGGATCCAATGCCCTCTTCTGGTGTGTTGAAGACAACTACAATGTACTCATATACATAAAAAAATAAACAAATAAATCTTTTAAAAAAAATTGTTCCATGTTATAATAGAGGAAAACCAGCTCCCCGTAGAAAGTCCCAGACACATCTGTAGTTTGGTGCCGTCAGCAATTCTTTACCTTGGGGATAGAGATGGCTCCGTGAATAACAACCATCTCGCAGACGCCTTGTAGAGGGCCTGGCTTTGGATCCCAGCACCCACCCCAGGTAACTCACAACCATGTGAAATTCTAGTTCCAAAGGATCTGATGCCTGCCCCAGCACTGGAGGGCACCTTCATGCGCACGGAACACAGTCACACAGGCACACATATTATATACACAGATAAAAATAGTAAATCCCTTTCTAAAATGGTTGTTCAAGAAAATGAAATCGCCTGCAGCCAGATTTGAGAACAGAGTAAATAGAACTGGCCCCAGGATAACAGACACTTGAAGCATAGATGTATATTTCAGGATTAAGCAATTATTAACAGAGCTGCTGCCAACCAACCACATATTTTCATCTTTACTCTCCCTTCCTAAATTGGCCAAGACTCAAACTCTGTAAGAGTCAAGTTTAGGTTACATCCCTGGTTCGTACCAACAGAAAAGTAAATGTATGATTGATAATAACAGAATGCATGTGAGCCTCCTGCCCTGCATCTGGCTTATGATTCAAAAGCAATAACAACTTTCCTTTGTTCCTCCAATGTCCTCCTAAAACCAAGTCCAAGACCAAGGTGATGTTAGGTTTTGTTTCTTTTGGGGACAGGGTTGCACTATGTAGCCCTGGCTACCCTGGGACTCATTAAATAAACCAGGATGACCTTGGATTTAGAGACCTGCCTGCCTCTGCCTCCTGAGTGCTAGGATGAAGGCATGTATCACCAGGACTGGAATAAAGGTGATTTTTGTGTGGTTTTTTAAAATTTATTTTTCTTTTCTCAGTGCTAAAGATGGAAGGACATGTGATTTTTAAAATACTTTTTAAATGTACATTAGTATTTTGCCTACATGTGTGTCTGTATGAGGTGCCAGACTCCCTGGAACTGGAGTTACAGATAGGTGTCATGTGGATCCTGAGAACCAAACTCAGGTCCTCTTGAAAAGAAGCCTGTGGGGGCTGGAGAGATGGTTCAGTGGTTAAGAGCACTGACTGCTCTTCCAGAGGTCCTGAGTTCAAATCCCACACATGATGGCTCACAACCATCTGTAATGGGGTCTGATGCCCTCTTCTGGTCTGTCTGAAGACGTTTACAGTATGCTCACATACATAAAATGAAAGAAAGAAAGAAAGAAAGAAAGAAAGAAAGAAAGAAAGAAAGAAAGAAAGAAAGAAAGAAAGAAAAGAAGCCTGTGCTCCTAACCATTAAGTCATCTCTCCAGCCCTATGATTTTTTTTTAATTTTGTTTATGTATGTGAGTACACTGTAGCTGTCTTCAGACACACCGGAAGAGGGCATTGGATTCCATTACAGACAGTTGTGAGCCACCATGTGGCCGCTGGGAATTGAACTCAGGACCTCTGGAAGAACAGTCAGTGTTCTTAACCACTGAGCCATCTTTCCAGCCTGATTTTTTTTTAAATGTTGAGATCTTCGGGAGGACTGACTAGGAATGATGGGTTAAGCACTCCTTGTGCACCCCAAGCCTTTTCTTCACAAGAAAAGTACAAGAATCAGACATGCATGACTATGGAGAATCCCAAATCCTAGGGAAACTGGCTCATTCATAAAAGAGGCTAGAGAAGGGCCCATGATGCTACCCACCTAATCTTAAGCCCTGAATTGTCATTCAGTCTCTGTCTCTGAGTAAGGTTGTGCCTGACTAATCTGTGACCAAGGAAAGTTCACATCAAGGGGGGTCCTGCTCATGTCCTCTCTCCTTCCTCCCCTTCCCTCTTTCCTTTCAGACATAGATGTGTCCTTAAAGAGGAGGCAGAAATGGAGTCTTGTAGTCAAAGCTCTGATTGCTGTTACTCTGCTGCTCAGTGGGGTGGCTATTACAGTGTTTGTCATCTTTGAAGTCCCATGCCCGGTAAGTTTGCCAATGATCCACAGGGTCCCAGGCTTCATCAATGAGGCAGCGCAGCATGGGGAAAGCAAACACCAACTGAGTGGCTTATGGAAAGTGGCTTTGACTTCTCCAGCCCATAGCTGCCTTAACTGTAAAATAGAGCTCCTGGGTGTTTGTCTTGCCTGTGACTGTGGGAGGTAATTGGGATCCATCCCATATGAGAGGCACTGGGTGCATACAAAGGCTGCTACCCCATCACCCCTGTGTAGCCCTCAGTTATCCTGAAACTCACTCTGTAGACCAGGCTAACCCCAAACTGAGAGATCCACCTGCCTCTGTCTCCCTAAAGGCATACACAGCTGCTGCCACCCCACCCCTGGCTTCTTGATAGTTCTCTCTCTCTCCCCCCTTAATATTTTTTTGTTTTATGTGCATTGGTGCTTTGCCTGCATGTGTATCTGTGTAAAGGTGTCAGAACTCTTGGAGATGGAGTTTTAGACAGGTGTAAGCTGCCATGCAGTTGCTGGGAATTGAACTCAGGACCTCTGGAAGAGCAGCCAGTGCTCTTAACTGCTGAGCCATCTCATCAGCCTTAAGGTGCTCTCTTAATGTGAACTTCCCTTCACTCTCTAGTGTCTTCCTTAGATATGAGGATTTTTCTAGAATCCTAGAACTCGGAAGGTAGAAGGCAGACCAGGAATTCCAGGCCAGCCTTGCCCATATTGCAAATTTGATGTCAGCCAGATTACCTTAAAGAGGGGGGCGGGGAGAGGAGTAAGAAAATAAAGTACTATTTTCTTGACATGAAATATGAAAGATAATCAAATGTGTACTAGCAACTGAAATGATAACCAGTCATGCTCTCTTCAGAGTCAATGCCTACGAGTCAGACAGCTGTGCCAATGCCAGTGGTTATGGAGAAGGAAAAGGAAAGAAGAAGGCCAGAAACCTGGGACAACTGAGTCCCAGTTGGACTCTCAGCCTGAGAAGGTAAGCATTCTCTGTAGAGTTTATTCCATTTGTTTAGACAAAGCAATGTTAACCTGTAAGTAGTGGGATGTAGGGGAATGTTTCAGTTACAAAGAAAATGTGATGAGTTATTCTGTGACAATAAACTGGCCAGATGTGGTGGCACACACCTTTAATCCCAACACTCAAGAGGCAGAGACAGAGGCAGGCAGATCTCTATGAGTTTAGGCCAGCCTGGTATACATAGTGAATTCCAGGATACCCATAAGAAAAAAAAAGTTATTTGGCTCCTAGCACTTTGGAGGTAGATGGAGAATCAGCAGTTCAAGGCCAACTTCAGCTTCATCTTTATAGGGTGTTTGAGGCTACCCTGGGCTACAGGAGATACCATTTAAACAAAAGCCAATTAAGAAGTAGAAAGAGGATGAAAAGGAAGAGGTGGAGAAGGAGATGGAGGAGGAAGAAAAGGAGGAGGAGGAGGAAGAAGAGGAGGAAGAGGAGGAGGAGACACAGAGACAGTGAGTTGTGGGAAAAGGAGGAAAGGGGGAAGTAGGAGAGAGAGAAAAATGCATTTCTGGAACCCAGATACACTGAATCAGAATGCCTGGTGTCTAGAATGGATCCAGGAATCTTTGTTATTTTTACTATTATTCAGATGGGTTCTCACTATGTTGCCCAGGCTAGCCTTAATTTTTTTTTTTTTAATTTCAAATCATCCACCTGCCTCAGCTTTCCAAGAAACATGAAACAGGCTTATGCTATGGAGCTCATCTTATCCTTAAATGTTTAACAAGCTCCCTAAAAAGGCTGAAGAGATGGCTCAGAAGTTAAGAGCAGTTCTTAGCCCCCTCACAGGGTGGTCCATGACTACTACCTTGTAACTCCATGTCCATGGGTTACAGTGCCCTCTTCTGGCCTCCTTGGGTACAAATATGATGCACACACAAACAAGCATCCAACTACACATAAAAATACAATTAAAAAAAAGTTCTGTAAGCAGAGGTGGGTTTACAGTGACACTAATAATACTTCAGGTCCCATGGACCCTTAACAAGGTTTGCATCCGATGTAAATTTTACATTTCTTTTTTTGTTCGGTTTGGTTTTGTTTGTTGTTTTTTTCGAACAGGCTTTGTCTGTGTAGCCCTGGCTGTCCTGGAACTCACTCTATAGACCAGACTGGCCCCAAACTCAGAGATCAACCTGCCTCTGCCTCCTGAGTGCTGACATTAAAGGCACATGCCACCATCATCCAGTTAAGTTTTACATTTCTTTAGGAAGGTACCCCCTAATTGTAAGCTCTTCAGCATTGAAACACAAGTGTTCAAACTGGGTAACTCTCAGATACAGTGATGCTTAGGACCGGCTGCACTTCAACTCAGTCTAGGGACTTGGCAAAGCCACATTCATTTTCCTTGTCTTTAGGTTTCCTGACAAGATTATAAAGAGTGCCTTTGGGTGTCTGACCTGACACTGGAAGGTGACTCACCGAGCTGCTTTTAATGCAGACGCCCAGGCCAGGTGTAGACTCAGCTTTGGAATAGTAGAAAGTGATGAATGGGCCATTTCTGAGACATTCAGACTCTCACTGAGGTAAAATGACAAGGCTTCCGCTGGACCTAGCGCAAAGCCTCAGTGTGGGCATCACAGTAAGACTGTCAGTCATCAAACAAAGTCACTCCTCACACACTGAACTGAGCGGGTTGTCCATTTTTGTAGAATTATAGCACTGAGAATTGGTTTCAAAGATGATGCAGTGAAGAGGTTTGATCCTCAGCAACACACACACACACACACACACATACTCACATGCACACATACACACACACACATACACACACACATACACACACACACCCTCACATACACTCACATGCACACATACTCACAAACACACTCACACTCACACACACACTCTCTCACACACACACACCCTCACATACACTCACATGCACACATACTCACAAACACACTCACACACACTCTCTCTCACATACACACATACACCCTCACATACACTCACA
>NC_034603.1:51804424-51805977 GCF_900095145.1 Mus pahari | reverse complement strand
CACACACACACACACACACACACACCTGCATAGTCCAGCATGACACAGGTGCTGCTATTCTTTTTAAGCCCAGAATAGTGACAAGCACAACACCCCACACGCCACACGCCCCATCCCCCAGCCTAGTGACAGACTTTTCTTATCTCGGTACTCAAACATGTGAATGCACTTGTCATCTTGGGGCTAAATTAGCATGTTCTAAGCTTATGAGCATGGGAGTTTTGCCTGAATGTATGTATGTACACCATGTTCATTCCTGGTGCCTGTGGAGGCCAGAAGAGGTGTAAGATACACTCAGGACTTTATCCACTCCCCACAGGTGTGGTAGCACACACCATATTCCCAGCACTTGGGAGATGGAGGCAGGAGGATCAAGAGTTCAAGGCATTCTCCACTACATAGTGAGGTAGCTTGATATACAAGAGATCCTGTCTCAAACTTAAATATTCACTCAGGCCCCAGATCTCTCTCTAAATCTCTACCTCTTTAAAACATAATGAGATTCGTTGGGTTTGCTTCAAGGAATGAACTAGAATTCCTGTGTATTTGGGATTCAAAGTAGCTGGATATGCAGGGCCTTTTCCATTCGAGAAAACGTGGTCAGGAAGGGGTGAAGATGGGCACCCAGCTACTGGTTTATAGGTGCTTGGCTCATGAGCACGGTCTTCACATAGTCGCAGAACAACCATTGGCAGCAAAGAGGCAAACTCAGGTGTCCTTGATTTGTGCGGGGTTTTCTCCTCAGCCATCCCTTGTTGATGATTCAGGTCATTCACACCTTTATTCATGTGTCCCTTCACCTCTAGGTTAGACACGATGTTCCTAACTCTTCAGACTCAAAGAAAACGACAGGCATCATTATAATCCACCAGACATACTTCTGAGCTGTGCTTCACCTGACTCTGAACACAAATGCTGTCTTATACACCACCGTCTCCTCATTGCGAGTCAATACGAGATGACGCTTGAAGCTCTCACACTCATATCTTCACGAGGACATTACAATCAACCGGTATGCCAGGACAAGTAAAGGAAGAGCCTGGATTGAGCAGAACTACCTTCATGCCTCTGCAACTGACACAGCCAGTTGAATCGCATGCCTCTGCGATTCACTTTGCATATTCATAAATGGGTTACCTTTGCATCCCAGCAAATGAAGATAAAGTCCTTGCCTCCAAGTGTTATGAATGGCCTTTGCTGCTTTCTCGGAGAGACGAACACAGCCTCCCAAGGCCTGGAGCTGACAGTGCGGTGCACATCCCAGCTCCTCTTGGCCTCCCAGCTCTCCTCATGCTCACTGGCTGTCATCCACCTTCCACGGGGCGCCTCCTCTCCCGGGGCTTATGACTTAAGATTTAGCCTCTGTCTCTACACACAGTTATCAACAGCCTGGTAAAGGGAACCCAGCCTTACGCATCCCAAGGCCCTTCTTAATAAGTCCTTCCTAAAGGGTTTCAGAACAGCAGGTTCAGAATTCCTAAAGTAGATCAGATGTTAGGCTTTTTTTTTTTTTTTTTTTTTTTTTTTTTTTTTTTTTTTTTTTTTTTTTTTTT
>NC_034603.1:51799535-51804134 GCF_900095145.1 Mus pahari | reverse complement strand
AAAAAAAAAAAAAAAAAAAAAAAAGAGTTTATGATGTAGCTCAGGCTGGCCTCCAACTTGCTATGTACCTGAGGATCACCTTGAACTCCCAACCTTTCCACCTCCTGACTGGGCATTATTTTACCAATGAGCTGCATATGGTTTTGATAAGGGCTTTGGAACAAAATGATCAAGACAATGAGCCCTCTTACAAGGGCACAGCTATGAACAGAGTCTGACCTGCTAATTAAGAGTTCTGAGAGGGTTAGGAAGTCATGGCACACACCTTTAATTCAAACACTTAGGAGGTAGAGGCAGGCAGATCTCTGAATTTATGGCCAGCCTAGTCTACAGAGTGAGTTCCAGGACAGTCAGGGCTACACAGAGAAACCCTGTTTCAAAAAATAAAACAAAAACATAGAGTTCAGTGGAAAAGAGAGCCAGGGCCTGAAGCAACTAAAGCAGTCCTGCTTCTTTCCCTGTGACTGTGAAACCTTTCCAGTTGTCATGTATATGTGTACACACTCACACATGCACACACATACACACACACTCCCAGATAACCTTCAGCTCATGATCTTCCTGTCTCCCACTTTCAGGCACTTGCATTACAGGCATGGCATGTGTCACCAAGTCTGGCAAGTGATTCTGTTTTCTTAGTTCTTGAGAAGAAAGCATACACAAAGTTTAGCCTTCCTCCTTCCACTTTAAGTACTGTTCCCAACAGGATTCTTGAAAGTGTACTACCTAAGCAGGGAACAAGCTGAGCCAAGAGGAAAGGACAGATACAAGGCAATGGTGAGTCAAAGCTTCCTGGAAGAGCGGAAGAACCCCTCAAATTCCACAGAACACACTTTCAGTGCACAGCAGACAGGGGACACTAGATTGTGCGTGGCCTTCGATATGTGAGTGGATCGTGTGTACCTGACTAGTGACTCAAAACATCACCTCATGTTTACTCTGATATCCATTACTTTGCTTCACCCTATGTTTGAGAAGAAACAAAAAAGCCGGCTCTTTCCCCAGTGTAGGAGGGGAGGTTATTAAAAAGACTCGATCTGATTCTAGGATTAATGCCAGCATTCATCCTTTCCCTCACCAACAGAATGTTCCGTAACCCGGAAACGTGAGATTTCCTAGAAGATGAGAGCCATGCTGGGTGCTCATCAGTTCTGCTCTTCTGTGAGAGTGAGACCCGGGTGACACCTGTACTGACTTGCTTCGTGGAAATTGACACGGTCCAAACTGTGCATTCTGTTTGGGGACAGTTGTCTTGGCAACAGCAAGACTCTTCCGAGCATTTCCCCACTCCCTAATCTGCTAGCCGCTTTGAATCCCTCCCCTAGCAGAAGGAGGATTTGGAAACTAGGAGAGCAGAGAAGAGGGCACTCCTGTGTGGACTTTGCAATGTGGACTTCAGTCTGCAGATTGCCCAGAGTCACACACGAATGCTCCAGTCATTATTGTAGACACAGTCTTAGAAAACACTCAATGCAACTGCCAGCCAGTCCTCTGCAAAGTGCCAAATTCCTGTTGCAAATGGTTTCTCATTAAAGTATCTCATCAAGTGTTTTTCTGATTACTAAAGTACATTCTCACTATCGAAATTTATAGAAATTAATGAAGAATGTAAAGGAATAGAAGAATATTAGTTATATTTAATCCCTCCTCCCACAGGTATCAGCAACACTGATACTTCTTTTATGGGCATTACAAATAGATGTGTATACGGTGAGAGACATATATTCTCCATACCACTTTTAACCTGATGCCCTTTTTTTCCCCACTAATACATTAGCACCATATTTCCAGTTGGCACACTAATTATCTTGTGTGTACTTTCAGTCTCAAAAGGAGCTAGAAGACTTTCTTCCTGAAGGGTTGTTGTGACCCTGATACCCTTTGCTTCGTTTTGCATTGCTCGATAAGGTCTTGTGCAGTCCAACTAGCTGTGACTTCACAATGTAGTCGAGGGCGGTCCTGATCCTGATTTCTCTCTCTCTAGCTCCTAAGACTGGAGTTGCAGGTCTGCACCACTCCACCTGGCTAATACCCAGTACTATCCCCCCTCTCACTCAGTAGCCCAGGCTGCTCTGAACTTATTAAGTAGGACTGACTGACGTTATCCTCCTGCCTCAGCTTTCCAAGTGCTGAGACTACAGGTGTGAACCACCCACTCAACTTCTCAATACTTTTTGGCAGGTCCAAAGATTAAGGCAGATTCTTGCTTGGTGCAAACAAGACACATTTAAAAAACCTCTACTTTGAACTTTTGACGCTATTGCCTAATGGCACTGAGTAAATGGCTGTATCTGTGGGATAATAGAAGGATTGCTTCAGAGCCAGGCGCTACGGCTCAGGAATGATCCTAGCACTGGACAGCCGAGGCAAAAAAACCGCCATGAATTCCTCCCAGACAGCACAAACTACACAGTCTCTGCCAACCTCAGCTACAACCTGTCTCAAAAGACAATTCCTTTCAGAAAAAGTAATGGGATGCAAATAACCAGAAAGCAGAAGTGAGGACTATTTTAGAGAAAAAGGAGGTGGGGGGGGAATGGTAAGACTCAAGTATGAGATATACATATGAAAATGTCACAATGAAACCCAGTTTTTGTATGCTAAGCAAAATAGAAAGTAAAAGGGGCTACAAGAAAGATTTTTTTTCTTAAAAGTGTTATTTTGTTAAACATAAATACAAAATATAAATATATAAAGGGCTAGAGAGACTGATCTCTTCTAGAGAAACTGAGTTTGGTTCTTAGCACCAATACCAGGCAATTCATAGCCACCACCTCTAACTCTCCTTCCAAGAGACCTGACGCCCTCTTTTGGCTCCCACAGGTACCTACCTACATGCATGTGGAATTTATTTAGACACACCCACATCCACATACATTAAAATAACAAAAATAAATCTAAAACATTGTCAACACAAATATGCAGCAAATATATAGCAGTTTCTTCATTTTTAGATGTATTTATTTATTGTGCATCCATGTTTTGTCTTCATGAAAGAATATGCACTATGTATGTTTGCTGCCTGTGGTTATAAGCTGACATGAGGGGCTGAGAACTGAACATGGGTCCTCTACAAGAACAACCAGTGCTCTCTAGTGCTGAGTCACCTCTCCAGTCTCCATTTCTTAATTTTTAAAAAATGATTTATTGATTTTTATGTATATGAGTGCATTATGGCTAGCTGTCTTCAGACACACCAGAAGAGGGCATCAGAACCCATTACAGGTGGTTGTGAGACACCACGTGGTTGCTGGGAATTGAACTCAGGACTTCTGGAAGAGCAGTCAGTGCTCTTAACCACTGAGCCATCTCTCCAGCTCACTATTTCTTAATTTTTAAGCTATAACTGTGACTGAGTCAAAACTGACCAAGCTAGTTGTGGCGGCACATGCTTGTAATGCCCCTACTCAGGCAGGTAAGGCAGGAGACTTGCCGTGAATGTGAAACATAATGAGTACAAGACTAGCTGTACTACATAAAGATTTTTGTCTTAAACAAACAAAAATAAAGCAGAAAGCTGATGTAGGATTCTGGATATCTGGAATTTCTGAGCAAGCATTAACCTTCATCCTTTCCTGCACCCCAAAGTTATGCAGAGGGTGGACTTAGAGGCAGTAGCGGCCCTCACCGCTCACTAACCCCACTTCTCATGTTGGATGCTCTTTAAATGCTACGCAACAGATTCTGACCTAAGGTATTTCCCCAGCATTTAGAATGAGCTATTTTCCAAGAACAGTTCCTTAGGACAAGGAGCCATAAACCCTTTGCTTATTGACATATTTGCCTAGGACTAGTTAAGAGTCTATGTGCCCCCTCCCTCCCACTCTCATAATTCCACTCCCAAGTTCATACAGCAGCCTTCAGACTGTCTTGAGGACTATTTCTCTATCAAATGTACTTCCTGGTTCTTGTCCTTGAGAATCTGTAGTGCCTCTATGAATTTGTGTAACTTTATATATTGCTTTGTACTAACAAGACATCATGTCCGTTGGAAACACTCATATTATGTGTTGATGTCCCATTGCTGAATGGGTGGCATCACTTAAGGGTGGCACAGCTCAGCTTTGTTTTCCCAGTAAAGGAGGCAGCTCCCAGGGCCTTGCATGTACCATACAAGTGCTCCACATCTCCAGCCCTTTTATGTTTTTACTTTTAGAGACACAGCCTAACTTGCCCAAGCTGGCTTTGAACTTGTAATCTTCCTGAGTAGCTGAGATTATAAAACTGTGGCACCAAACCTAACTCCTTTTGTCCAAAAGAATCAGGTAATCTTCATTTGCACATGAAGTTTGCTACTGGATTTTTTTAATTTAAGATTTATATTTATTTTTTTAAATTGTATATGTGCACATGTGGGAACAGTACCCACAGAGGACAGAGGCATCTGATGCTCCTGGAGTTGGAGTTACAGAACTGCCCAACATGGGTGCTGAGAACCAAACTCAAGCCCTCTGCAAAGGTAGTTCCCCTTGACCACTGAGCCCTCTCCAGCCCCAAGATGTGATTGGGTTTTTAGAAAGGAAAATGAAAAAGGGCCCTGCCGGGCATGGTGGCACACGCCTTTAATCTCAGCACTTGGGAGGCAGAGGCAGGCGGATT
>NC_034603.1:51790263-51799020 GCF_900095145.1 Mus pahari | reverse complement strand
CTCCCTCCCTCCCTCCTCTCTCTCAAGTGCTGGGATTACTTACATGTGCCACCACACCCAGCAAATTCATCTCTCTATTAATATTCATTCATTGATTTTTTAGTGTGTGTGCGCACATGCATGTGTGTGCCTGTGTGTGGAGATGGAAGGATAATCTTGGATGCCATCTTTAGGAATTCTATCCAACCCTTTTGAGACATGACATTCTCATCAGCCTGGAGCTGACTAACGGGCCAGGCTGACTGGGGGGTCCCAGGGATCCTCCTGTCGCTACCTCCCCACACTGAGATGACAAGCTTACAGTACCACACCCATTTTTTTACATGAGTCCTGGGGATCAAACTCAGATTCTCATGCTTGCAGTGTGCTCTAAGTGATCCCTCCGTCAAGATCTTGTTGGTAGTTTTGAGACCCAGTCTTATATAGTTGAGGATGACCTTGAACTCTCCAGCTTCTTACCTCCAGTGCTGAGATTATAAGTGTGCCCACCAGTTTACATCATGTTAAAGACTGATGGTCACTCTACCAACTAAGAGCTTCAAGGTCACTCTACCAACTAAGCTTCAATCCCAAGTTTTGGTTTTGCTTTTGACTGCCTGTCTGTCTGTTTTTAGGACAATCTCCCTAGCCCAGACTACCTGAATTTATATATGCACCCCAGCCTGGCCTAGAAGTCATAATTGGTATTCCTGCCTCAGTCTCTCAAGTACTGGGATTAAAGGCAAGAGTTAATAAATTAATTTTATAGTTCTTCTCTCTTGGATTTCTAAATCTCTTGTTACTTCTCTCTTCTGGTATGTATTTCTTTAAAGATTTACTTGTACCACTTTTTATTTGTGTGTGTGTGTGTGTGTGTGTGTGTGTGTGTGTGCATGTGCGCACCTAGAAAAGCCAGGAATGGGTGGCTGTCAGAATCTGAACTCTGGTCTTTTGAAAAAGCAAGTGCTCTTAACCACTGAGCCATTGTCTCTCTAAGCCCTCTTCCTCTCTATATTTTTAAGACAATATGTTTGTTTGTAACAGGATCTCATTCTGTTCCATGATAGCTCAGGCTAGCACAGAACTAAGTAGACTATATAGTCCAGGCTGGCCTTGAATTTATGGCACTCTTCCTGCTCCCATTTCCCCAGTGCTGGGATTTCCAACATTTTTTCTTTTCCTTATCCAAAATTTTGATCTGAATTTTAGGAAATGCAGCTTCACTTGTACACTGGAATTTTAGGCCAAATAAACCTGATCTCCAATGCAGGAGCTAGAGAAAGTACCCAAGGAGCTGAAGGGGTCTGCAATCCTATAGGTGGAACAACAATATGAACTAATCAGTACCCCCAGAGCTCGTGTCTCTAGCTGCATATGTAGCAGAAGATGGCCTAGTCAGCCATCGTTGGGAAGAGAGGCCCCCTGGTCTTGCAAACTTTATATGCCCCATACAGGGGAACGCCAGGGCCAAAGAAGTGGGAATGGGTGGGCAGGGGAGCAGGGTGGGTGGAGGGTGTAAGGGGCATTCGGGATAGCATTTGACATGTAAATGAAGAAAATATCTAATAAAATAATTTAAAAACAAACAAACAAACAAAAAAACAAACAAAAAAACCCGATCTCTCCACAACTTTCCTTCATTTGGTGCCACTTAGCAACAAGTGCTCTTTGGACCGTAAATTAGGCACTTTCAAATGGACTCCTGTGAATTTGTGCCACCCAGTGGCTAAAGTAGTAACTGCATCCTGAAAATGTAACCTAGGGAAGTCCCAACAAAGGTGAGGTCTGTAATTCTGCCCAGTGGGAAAATACTTCCTAACAGCCAATGATTGCTCCACTTTAAGTCTCATTTTCTAAATGACTTCAAGTAGAATGGAAAAGGATATATTGAGAGGTTTAGAGCCCTGGTCTCTGCAGGATTACATGGTGCCCTGAAGACTTTTCAAGAATCTTAATCAGGTCTCTCCTCCTTCCTAATGTGCTGGAAACGAAGAATAAACAGTGCAGGGCACAGGATCCTCTTTAACTTCTAGAAGAATCAAACTCCTTGCTGAGAAGACACTGAAATAGAAGAGCCACAAGCCTGGCGTATGGAAACATCAGCAGTTTCTTCTAGGATGAATATGCTTGTGCCTGTCTATGTCTGGGGCTATGTCAAGAAAGATTCATGGGTTTTAGGATTTATATATTCAGTTTTTCTAGATTGAAAAAGACTCTCCAGGCCTGGTGTGCATGCTAGCCTCCAAATAACTCTAGCTAAGGATGGTCTAGAAGCCTGATTCTCTGGCCTCCACTACCAGAGTAGAAGTTTAGGTCCATCCTCGGCTACATAAACACTAGAGACCAGTATGAGCTGCATGAGACTCTGTTTCAAAAAAAAAAAATTAAAAAAACTGTCAGGATTTGAGGTTCTAATAGTCTCACCTGGTTTCAAGAACTCATTTTCACCGTCTTCTATGGTTGGATTTAAAATGTTCTTAATGCGTAGACTAAAAAGCTCTATAAAATGAAACAGTTCAGAAACCTCCTGATTTGTTTTTTACTTATTTTTGACATAAGGTCTTTCTATGTAGCCTTGGCTATCCAGGGCAGTCTTGAACTCACATATATCCACTTATTTCTGTCTCTCAAGTGCTGAGATTAAAGTTATGTGCTTTCATTCTATCTTTATCTATCTATCTATCTATCTATCTATCTATCTATCTATCTATCTATCTATCTATCTATCTATCTTCTTTGAGACAGGGTCTCTCTATATAGTCCTGGCTGTTATGGAACTCTCTATATAGATCAGGCTGGCCTGGAACTCAGAGAGTCACCTGCCTCTGCCTCCCAAGTGCTGGGATTAAAGGCTACCACTCTTGATGTGCTCCTATGTTTAATTAACATATAATAACTGCACATATTTGAGGTGAAGTTAATGTGATATTTCAATACATAAATATAATATATAGTGATGCAATAAGGGTAATTATCATTTTTATCACCTCATGCCTCATGTTGGGAACATTTAAAGCCCTCTTCTAGCTAGCTATTTTAAAATATTTACTGAGCTGTTAACTGCAGCCACACATGCTACAGAAAACTAGAACTTCTTCGCAACAATGTCTCCATACTCCAAACCCATCCTTTTCCTATCCTTCCTCCTCCCTACCCTTCCAAACTCCTGTGGCCTTACTTCCATTCTCCATCTCTGTGGGGGTATATTTTTAGCTTCCACTCATTAGCGGAGGGACTGTGAAGGACTCTACTTTACCAGCATGCATGACAAAGCAAGGTGGTTGGGTTGTCAGCATGTCCCAACCCTATTCTCTTTTCCTTGTTTTGTCTGGGCAAATTTTTCGTGTGCATGTTAATGTCAGCTCTTTTGAGAGAGGGTCCCATATAGCCCAGGCTACCCTCGAACTCATTATGTAGCTAAGCCTGGCCTTGAACTCCTCACCTTGTACTTTCACCTCCTAAGTGCTAGGATTGTTGTTGTGTACCACCACACTTGGCCCTATTTAATTCTTTTTGTAAAATTACATCTATTTATGTATTTAATCACATGTGTATTCAGATACCCATGCGCGTGCCATAGTATGCAAGTGGAGTCAGAGAACAAACTAGAGGATTCTCCTTCCATCATGTGGGTCCCAGGAATCAGATTCAGGTCATCAGGCTTGACTGTAAGCACCTTTACCCACCGAGCAATCTGGCTAGCCTATTCAATTCTTTATGTCAGAACACGAGGAAAAAGCAAGACAAAACAAAATCAAGGTACCAACCTCTAGGATCTGTTATGGTCTTACTGTGAAATGAACCAGCCAATTCTTCCATTCTGCTAGACTCTGCTACTCTAAATTTCTATGAAGACACCGCCGTATTAAAATAAATGCAAAATGCAGCAACATCTACACCTCAGGGATATGTCCATTTAAAAAGCAAAGGAATACAAGTTGTTATAACTCAAGCTATTCGGTAAGCACAGGCATGATGATCGCTTGGACCCAGAGTTCCAGGTCACCAGGGAACAACATGATGAGATCCTATCTCAAAATAACAAAAGCATCAACCACACCAGGGTATGAGATAAAGCACCTCTGCCCAGACTGTTTGTCTCAGCACAGTGAAGACGAACCTTGGCAAAACATTCTGTACTGTGCCCGAGCAATGGCATAGTTCGAGAACTCTCCCTGGAAGCCCCTCCCCATTGCCCTGTCCCCCAGGAGCTCTCTCCCTCTCCACAGAGTAATGTATCTGGCTTTTATCTATTCTTCGGGGAGATCCTTTCACTCAATAGGTTGCATCTTCCTGGTGGGTTAATTTTAAGCTTTAATACTAATTACTAACATTTGATGCATATTATATAAGAATAAAGGGATTTGCCCAATCTGAGGTAAGGTCAGGGGAACAAGCAGGTTGATGTGAACTGCAACAGCGCCTGCATCTGCTGCCTGATACCTTCTCCGGTCATCTTTTCTACAAAATTCTCAACATCACAAATGCAGTGAGCTTCGAAAGTGCAAGTCTGACAGCATGGCTTTTCAGCAGAAGACTACTCGGTGACTGTCTTTCATATACTGTTCCACAGTTACCGCTAACATAAATCTGTTGTGGCAGACATTTGCCATTTGAGGCCAGCCTGGACCATATGACAAGGTCTAAGAAAAAAGAAAAAGCGCTAAACTTCATCAGGTTTTCTTACTATTCATGCTTGCTATATCTGTCTTGCTGGGATTAGTGGTGTGCACCACCACCACCACCCCCTTTTCTTTCTTTCTTTCTTTCTTTCTTTCTTTCTTTCTTTCTTTCTTTCTTTCTTTCTTTCTTCCTTTCTCCCTTCCTCCCTCCCTTTCTTTCTTTTCTCTTCTCTTCTCTTCTCTTCTCTTCTCTTCTCTTCTCTTCTCCTTTCTTTCTTTCTTTCTTTCTTTCTTTCTTTCTTTCTTTCTTTCTTTCTTTCTTTCTTTCTTTCTTTCGACAGGGTCTCTCTATGTAGTCCTAGCTGTCCTGGAGATCATTTTGTAGACCAGGCTGGACTTGAACTCACAAAGATCCACCTGCCTCTGCCTCTTAGTGCTGAGAGTAAAGGTATGGGCCCCCATGCCAGGCTAATTGTTTTTTCCTTTGGTGGGGAGTGGTATGAGACAGGTCACTCTATGTAGTTCTGGATGTCCTAGAACTCATTATGTAGACCAGGTTAGCCTCCACTCACAGATATATGTCTACCTCTGCCTGCCATGTGTTGGGACAGCCAGGGTTACACAGAGAACACCAGCCCCCAGAGTTTCTCTATGGGTGCATTCTAAATATACTCTGGATTTCTCTGAGCCAGTTTTTGTCCTAAACCAGTTTTGACCATCTCTGCTTGTTGTACAAAGCAGTGGTCAGCATGTGACCAAGAAGTTTGACTCTCAGGCTGGAGAGATGACTCAGTGCTTAAGAGCACTGACTGCTCTTCCAAAGGTCCTGAGTTCAAATCACAGCAACCACATGGTGGCTCACAACCATTTGTAATGAGATATTACGCCCTCTTCTGGTGCGTCTGAAGACAGCTACAGTGTACTTACATATAATAAAAAATAAATCTTAAAAAAAAAAAAAAAAAGAACTCTCCTCTGTTGGTGGCTTACATTTTCCATGCATCAGTTTCTGCATCACTGGCAGGAGGTAATACCACCCCCTTGGAGGGGTTTCTTAGGACGAAAATAACACACACACACACACACACACACACACACACACACACCATATACAGAGAGCCTTAAACAAAAGCTATTTTGGTACTTTGCTATGTCATTTTGAAGAGTGTGTTTGTGAGTACAAGATTAAATAGTAGAGTTGCAGAGAAATATGTTCTTGACATGATTATAGATTCCAGAAAATTAATAAAATGAGCAGAGACATAGCAGAAAAAATGTGTTGGCTGTGTGAAAATACCCAATTACAGTCATTTATATAAGCAGGTTAACATTTAAGGGCCTAATTATCATGCAGCACCATAGCAATTACACATATCATTAAATATGCATGGGATTAACCTTTTTCTGAGTTCCTTCCATTTGATTACAGTCGTAAAGTACTCGCTGAGCTCAGAAAACAGTCTTCAGCTAATCGCTCCTGATACACAAGTTACTCACTACTCACCTCCACGAAACAGGACAGACCCTGAGCTCATCTCCACTTGAACCCACTGTACTCATCCTAGTGCAACTATATTTGTCCCATGACCTGTGACATAACAGATTCTTGACTTTGTATTGAGCAGTGACAAACTCCGTTTATTTGCACCTTTCTCTCAAAATCTATTGGTTTCTAGAAAATCGGAGTCACTGATTCAAATAACATACATATCCTAGTGCCTCATGCAACACAATGGAATCTATAACAACTTTGTTTTTTAATATTTTAAATTATGTGTATGAATGTGTGCACACTTGTGACTGCAGTGCCCATAGCAGCCAGAAGAGGGCAGTAGGATCCTCCTGGAACTGGACAAATGATTGTGTATAGGGAGATGCTAGGAACCAACCCCAGGTACTCTGGAAGAATAGGCAGTGCTCTTAACCACTGAGTCCTCTCTCCTGCCGAAGTGCTGGAATAGAATTAAGAGCTTTGTGTACACTCGGCAAGGGCTGTACTGAGTTTCATTCTCACCCTAAGATTGTTTGAATTAGGTATTACCACCTTATATATAAGGAAGGGAAACATCACAGGAAGGTAATAACTGAGATTCTTCTTCTGGTTGTGTTTTTGAGACAGGTTCTCACCCTGTTGCCTAGGCTCACTTAGAACTAGAAGCAATCCTCCTGCTTCAGCTTCTAGAAGCTAGGAGGTGGCTTGTCAGCCCCTGTGCTCAGCTTTAATTTAGCTGGATTATTTTTTAACACTTTTAATTTTAAATTTTTCTACTCATTTATTATCCTGTGCATGTGTGTATGTTCAGGTATGTGTGTATGCATGCCATATAACGCGTGTGAAAGTCGGGGGACAGCTCGCAGGAACATCTTCTCCTTCTACTCCATGAGTTCCAAAGCAGCAAGTGCTTTTTATCTGCGGAACCATCTCGCTGGCCTGGCTTACATTTAATTTTCACTTTAAAGCTGTCGTGTATGTAGGCAGCATGTGTCATAGCTCATGTGGAGGTCATGATTCTCTTCTTCCACCATGGGGTTTGGAGATCAAGTGCAGAAATCAGTCTTGCATGGCAAGTATTTTTACCATGGGGTTGCCTTACCAGCTCTTCTGAATGTGGTAATTCTTAGCAGTGGTAATAGGGAGAGAGACAGGATTCAAATGCAGGAAAGTATTAAAGTCCATTCTCTCAAAATTATATTTAAAAAACCAGGCATGGTGGCACACTCCTTTAATCCCAGAACTTGGGAGGCAGAGGCAGACAGATCTCTGTGAGGTCCAGGTTAGCCTGGTCTACAAAGCTAGTTCCTGGACACCTTAAAATAAATAAATAAATAAATAAAACAAAATAATAATTTTAAATTAAACCAGGCCAACTTCCTTATAGATATTTCAAACATCCACTGTGCATTCATTCACTGCTTGCTGAGAGCACAGATTGCCATCAAATGATGACAAAAATATTTGGGAGCCTGTTTTGAGAGTCAGCGGGTGGAGGCCCTGTGTCTCAGGCTGAAAGGTATGCAGCCAAGCAGCCGAGTATGCATATTTAGTTTTTCTGAATTTCAGGTCCTAGAACACTTCCACTTAACCCAACTTTTTAGATTCTACGCAAAGAAAGCCTGGTTGAGTCATGAAGCAGCTATCCTGCACTTGGTTGTTGTTGTTTTAAGGTTCATTTATTATTCATGTACATGAGTGCTCTAGTTGTATATACACCTGCATGCCAGAAGAGGGCATCAGATCCTATTATGGATGGTTGTGAGCTACAATGTGGTTGCTGGGAATTGAACTCAGGACAACCGAAAGAGCAGTTAGTGCTCTTAACCACTGAGCCATCTCTCCAGCTCCTATCCTGTACTTTGTGAAGAGGAGAAAGAAGTCAGTCAAATGAAGAAGAGGCAAATGTTTAGGGTAATAACAGCCTGGGTATGTCAAAGCTTTATTAGGAACAAAATATTTGCTCGATTCCTTCTCATCCATGGAGCTGTTGTTAGAGTCCAAAGTGTATGTTCTGAGCTTCCTCCAGGTGAGAATAACACAGTGTTGTTATGTCTACATAGTTTTCCTTTCTTCTAGTGAGACAGAGGTCTTGAGTTCAAATCCCAGCAACCACATGGTGACTCACAACCATCGGTAATGAGATCTGATGCCCTCTTCTGGTGTGTCTGAAGCCAGCTACAGTGTAGTTATATATGATAAATGAATAAAATATTAAAAACATTAAAAAATAAAGCAGTGGTCAGGGGTTAGGGAAACAGCTCAGCAGTGGACCTTGGTTCAATCTTCAGCACCTATATGGCAGCTTACAACTGTCTGGATCTCAAGTTCCAAGAGATCCAGCATCCTCCCATAGACAAACATGCAGACAAAACACTAATGTACATGAAATCAATTTTTTAAAAAAAAAAAAAAAGGCAGGCATGGTAGTACACACCTTTAGTCCCAGCACTCAGGAGGCAGAGGCAGGCAGATCTCTGTGAGTTCAGGCTAGCCTGGCTTACGAAGTGAGTTCTAAGACAGCCAGGACTGTTACACAGAGAAATCCTGTCTTAAAAAACCAAACCAGGGCTGGAGAGATGGCTCAGTGGTTAAGAGCACTGACTGCTCTTCCAAAGGTCCTGAGTTCAAATCCCAGCAACCACATGGTGGCTCACAACCATC
>NC_034603.1:51787774-51789073 GCF_900095145.1 Mus pahari | reverse complement strand
GACAGGGTTTCTCTGTACAGCCCTGGCTGTCCTGGAACTAACTTTGTAGACCAGGCTGGCCTCGAACTCAGAAATCCGCCTGCCTCTGCCTCCAGAGTGCTGGGATTAAAGGCGTGTGCCACCACGCCCGGCCTACAAGTGGTATTCTTAACCACTGAGCCATCTCTCCAGGTCCAGAGTACATGCCTTTTTAATTTTAATTTATTTTGAATTTTTAACCAGGCGGTGGCAGTGGCATACACACCTTTAATTCCAGTACTTGGGAAGCAGAGGCAGGCAAATCTCTGTAAGTTCAAGGCCAGCTCTGTGAGTTCAAGGCCAGCCTGGTCTGTATAGTAAGTTCCAGGACAGCCAGGACTGTTATACAGAGAGAGCCTCTATAGAAAACAAAAACAACAAAAAGGCTTTTTAAAATTTATTTTATGCGTGTAAGTGCTTTGCCTGCATGTATGTGTATCACTTGCATGCCTGGTGCCCATGGGGGTCAGAAGGCACCGGATCCCTCGAAACTGGAGTTACAGGTAGTCCTGAGGTACCATCTGGCGAACCTACATCCTTTTGTAAGAACAGCCAGTGCTCTTAACCACTGAGCCATGTCTCCAGCCCCTAGGACTGGTTTTTTCATCTCACGTAACCCCTCCCCCACCAGTCACTCTATCTATGCCTTTTGCCTTTTTCTTATCTGTTTTTTGAGACAGGAACTCCCTATGTAATCCTTGAGTGGCCTGGAAGCTGTGCTACAGACCAAACTGGCCTCAGCTTGCGGCAAATCCCCTTGCCACTGACTCCTGAGTGCCAGGATTCAAGGTGTGTGGCCATACCTTTGTCTTTATTCCTGTCACCCGTATCTGCTGGTCCTACCTTTCTGGGTGCTGAGGTTACAAAGAGAAGGGGCGGTCTGTTCTCAAGCTGGGGAAAACACAAAGAAACAATTATGCTCGTTACACAATCTGAGCCCTGAGCTCTCCACTGAGCAGCAGAATCCTATTGTGATTTCCAGTGAGTACGCAAAACACAGATCCCAAACAAAACCTGGCTCCTAAAAGTCCATCTTCTGTGGACTCTGCCCTTCTCTTCTGATGGTCCTGCCAAGCTACTAACACTACACTGCTAAGGGAAGAAACAGAGGAAGGCACTGCCTCTAACAGTGTCATCCTTCCTTTTCACTGGAAAGGGTGTGTGTGCACGCACGCGTGCATGTATGTATATAGCTAACCATATGTGCCTCTGCATATGGAGGCCAGAGGTTGTTGTTGGGTGTCTTCCTCAAGTGCTCTCCACCTTGTTTTTTTTTTTTTT
>NC_034603.1:51783974-51787744 GCF_900095145.1 Mus pahari | reverse complement strand
TGAGCCACCATGTGGTTGCTGGGATTTGAACTCCAGACCTTCGGAAGAGCAGTCGGGTGCTCTTACCCACTGAGCCATCTCACCAGCCCCACCTTGTTTTTTGAGGCAGGGTTTCTCCTGGACTTCATCACTTTGGCTAGGCCGGCTGGCCAATGAGCTCCAGGGATGTGCCTGTCTCACCTCTCCCCAGTGTGGGATTGGCACTGAGTGGAATAGTGGTGCTAGTGATCTGAATTCAGGTCCACACATCCTCCATTGACTTCGGCATCTCCTGGCCCCTTCATTCTGTTTTTTGAGACAGTTATCTCTCAAGGAACCCGAAGCTCATTGATTCAGCTAGACTGGCTGACCAACATGGGCCCAGGAATCCTCTGGTCTCCTTCCTCGTGCTGGGGCTACAGGCATGCACCACCTTGACTAAGGCACCGAGGTTCAAACTCAAACACTTCACAGACCGAGACATTTTACCAGACCCTGAAAATTTTAGTTCTTCTTGCGCTAATTTTTAAGTTAACGTAATGGGTTTCATTATTTGTGTCATTTTCACACCTATGACATCATACTTTGTCAGATCCCTTTGGATACATTTTAATTCATTTAATTTCCATCCCTCTTGGACATTTTAATTCATCCATTTTTTGAGTCAGGGTCGCATGCACCGGACTGAACTGAAATTTTCTGTGTTGCGTAGGCTGTGCTCCTGTGTGCTGGGATTACAGGCATGAGCCACTATTCTTTTCCTAAATACACTGATTTCTACCCTTCATGGAATTCTATCATATCCCAGTGAAATCCAAAATCCAACCAAAGTTTACCAAGTGAGGGGTGATCTGGGTCCTAGGTGTTTTCCATCAAATCTCTTTACTCGGACCTGCTCCAGCCACTCTGACCTTGCTTCTTCTTCTCCATGCCTATCAAAGCCACGCACCAGGGCCACTGTACCTGCTGAGTCTCATCTATGGTTCTCTCTAGAAATCCACGAAACGTCTGCTTCTCATTCAATAATTGGATTTCCTCTTGTGTGTTGTGTCTGCTAAGAAGACCTTCTTCCCTATCCTGACTAAAAGAAAATCTACCACTGTTATCTCTGGATCCTGATTTATTTCCCATAAGACCACATTATGAGGCATTTTAAAAATATTTGTTATTTATATATTAATATGCAACACACTTATCTTTTATTGTTTACATATAATACACAAGCCTTATGTGCAAGAGAATATGCTTTGCTCACTACCAAATTTTCAGCACCCAGGGAAGTGGCTGCTCTTTGTGCTTTTGTGAAATGAATGGATTTGGAGATTCAGGAAATGTGAAGTACTCTGTAACACTAAGTGTTTACTTAACGTGGTGGGGATGACTTTCACATGTGGATTTTAAATGTTTTTTCTTTTCTACTCTTTTTTTTTTTTTTTTTTTTTTTGGAGACAGATCTCTTATTCTGTAGCCCAGACTGATCTCAATCTCAAGGCAATTGTCCTGCACTCTCCCAAGTGTTGAGATCACAGGTATAAGCCACTAATTACACCCAGCTGCAATTTTTTTATTTTAACAATAGACTTATATTAACTGTGTACCAAAAAAAAAAAAAAAAAAAAAAAAAAAAAAAAAAAAAAAAAAAAAAACCCCAAAAATCCAAAAACCAAAAACCCAAAACGAATCAAGATGCCACACGGGCAGATATTGTATAAACGAATTCCAACAGAAATTGGGCAAATCTATGAAACGGACTTTTAAATAGATATACAGCGGAATAGTTAAGATCAGCCATGGTTGGACTCTCTTCCCCAACACTTGGTAGCACTGTGATCCTAAGTTATATATTTCAATGCTGGACCATGAGGACAGTAACAGTGCCTCCCTCAGAAAGTTGTTTTAGACGAGCCCTTATGTGTAACCCCGCTTCGAACAATGCCTGGCATGCAGTAATGAAGGACTCCACAAATGGAAGCTCGTATAAGAATCTATACTAGTAGTAATAAGAGATGTTGGGACATACCTAGCCCTCAAGAGTGACATCAGAGTGGACCACCACATCATCACTGCTTTTCCATGTGGGCCTCTGAAGCCCAGACAGGGGATGGGTCTTTCCAGAGAAGGCAATTTCGACGTCCCAGAAGCATCAGAATAAAAAGGACCCTCTTCACCCCTCAAGAATGTCTGGGTAATCCATGAGCGGCATGGTGTGCCCGAGGCTCGTCATCCTCCAGTCCAGTGCCTGGGCAGCCTCAGTTTCTTTGCTTGCAACAGAACTGGAATGGGACTGTTAAGAAAAAAATCCAGACTGAACCAGCCGAGGCCGCCTTAGCACGTGCCACCGGGTCGCGTGTGGCGACGGAGAAAGTGACAGCAGGTCAAGACTTCAGAGCCCACCGACTAGCAGCCAGGTACCACGCTCCCCATCCCGGGGCGGCGCCACCGGGACCCGCCCGCTGCCGGACTGGAGGAGGCGGGACCGCCTTGGCGTGCTCGTGGCTGAGTGGCCCGGGGCCGCGCACGTGAGTCGAGGCCGCGCACGCAGGCCGCGGCGCGCACGCAGAGAGCCTGCACGGCGCGCGCAGCAGCGGGCTCTTCGGCGCGGAGGTGCGGGACGTGGCGAGGTGAGGCGCGGGGCCGAGCGGCGGGAGCGAGGGCACGCGGGGTCACGAGGTGCTGGCCGGCGCGGCGGGGCCACGCGGCGGGGGAGGTTGGCGCCGCCGGGCGAGTCGCGAGTCCCTCCCCCCCGCGGCTGGCGGGGCCGCAGCTCGGAATTCCCGGCTGGGCGGGGGAGCGCGGCCCCGGCCCACCTGCCCCGCCGAACCCCCACGTGGGTCTCCGCGCCCCAGTGTTTAGCACAGCTTTGCGGTCGAGGCCGGGCTACAGTGACTGACCCAAGATCGTGCAGCTCTAAGGATGCTGTCGGCACAACTGCCAAGCCCGCGGCTCCCCTGTGCCCATGAGATCCTGCCCCTCCATCCCTTCCCTGGTCCCTCTTGTAATTAATTTAAATGTAGCCCATCTCTCAAGGATGTTAGTGTCACTGCGTGGTCTTTTAAGGAAGGAGAGGAAGGAGGATTTTGCTTTCTGCAGCATTGTGCTTTGCGATGTGAAGTGTTTGTCAGAACGTACTGTAGAATCTTTGACACAGTAAAGGTCTTTTGATAGGTCCCTGCTGTTCACCAGGCTTAAACATGGTGCAACTACCCCAATCTTTAGCGCTTCATTTTCTAGGGGAAGGGGGGGGCAGTCTATGTCAGGAGATTGTTAGGATTCCAAGATATAGTCCCCGTATGGAGATTCCATTTAGTACCTGGCATATGGATGTAGACTATTGTTTTATTCTTGGGTATATAATATACCTTTGTTAGATTCATTGTTTTAAATTTATTTTTTATTTTTTTTTAGGCAGCCTCATGTATCTTGGGTAACCTTGAGCTTAATGTAGCCAAAAGTTTCCATGAAATCCTGATCCTACTGTCAGCCTCTGGAGTGATGGGTTTACTTGCTCATTGGATATTGAGTGTGAATATAAAGAATCCTTGTTAAAACACCCCACAACTGAGCTACTGAGCCCACAACATTCTTCAAAGACCAATTTTCTTGGAAATATATAGAGGAAAAACTCACCCCTACCCAAAATAGCCAAAAGTTTGACCCTCAGCCTTCTTATCTAAGCATTGCATACACATTGTATATCATTCCCCAAGCTAAAAATGTCAACTTGAAAAACCTACTTCAGAGCCAGGTGGTGGTGGCGCATGTCTTTAATCCTAGCACTTGGGAGGCAGAGG
>NC_034603.1:51779580-51783844 GCF_900095145.1 Mus pahari | reverse complement strand
TGAGTTCGAGGCCAGCCTGGTCTACAAAGTGAGTTCCAGGACAGCCAGGGCTACACAGAGAAACCCTGTCTTGAAAAACCAAAAAAAAAAAAAGTGAGTTCCAGCACAGCCAGGGCTACACAGAGAAACCCTGTCTCAAAAAAACAAACAAACAAAAAAACCTATTTCAAGAAAAATTAAGGTGAATTAGCCTTTTGTTGTTGTTGTTGTTGGTTTTTGTTTTGTTTTGTTTTGTTTAGGTTCTTCCAGACAGCGTTTCTCTGTGTAGCCCTAGCTGTCCTGGACCAGGCTGGCCTTGAACTCAGAAATCCTCCAGCCTCTGCCTCCCAAGTGCTGGGATTAAAGGCATTGCCCCACTGCCCGACTGAATTGGCCTTTTATAAAACTAACATTTACTTGTCTAAATTGATATTTGCTTTGTTTTGGTTTGGGTTTTCTTTTCTTTTTTTCTCTAAGACAGGGTTTCTCTATGTAGCCCTGCTTGCCCTGGAGCTCACTCTGTAGAGTAGGCTGCCTGTGGTTCCTGAGTGCTGGGATCAAAGGTGTGCACCACCACTGTCCAGCTTGGTTTGGGGTTTGAGGTTTCAAGCAGTCCATGATAGCCAGGGATGACATTGAAGTCCTCTTATTTCTACCTCCTGTTTGAAGGAGTAAGTTATTGATCGATATATGTCGGGTAGGATTCCTTAGTTTCCAGTAATAAAATTCAATTTATTTTTTGAGACAGGGTCTCACTATGTAGCTGGCTCAGAACTCTCCATGTAGACAAGGATGGTCTTGAACTCACAGAGAGCTATTTTCTTTTGCTTTCTGGGTACTAGGATTCAAGGTGTATACCACTACCCCAGCAAGTCCCAGATTTTGTAAGAAGGATACACTTTAAATTCTGTGAGCAAGGGGGTCTGAGTGTTGTGGTTGGCAACCACACAGTTGCCGTGTCCATTTACCAAAATAAACCTTGGAATGGTTTTCTGATCTGTGTGCATCTTCTCTTTGTTCATAGGGGATCGTGGGATTATTTGGCAACTTCTGACATCTTGAAGAAACTATATCACGGGAGATCAAGCAGCGATCGGTCAGCTAGAGGATGGACCGTTTGGGTTCCTTTAGCAGTAAGTACAGTGGAACAAGTCTCAAGTGACAATGAATAGCCACCTAAAGTAGAGGTTGATCAGGGAACCAGCACCTTTGATAATGCCTGAAGGAATTAGGAATATCACATAAAAGTAAAGTCAGGCAAGACCGTCTGTTGTTTGCCTACTGAATGTGACACAGCTTCATCACTTTAGGATAAAGCCAAGCTGAGTGAACTAGTCACCATATGATTGATCAGGAAATAGACATGTTTTGAGCCCAGGGTAGCTTGGAACTGGCTTTGTAGCTAAGGATGACCTTGAACTACTTATTCATCAAGTGCTGGGATTTCAGACTTGTCCCATCATTGGATTTCAAAGAAATAGAGATCACAAAATTGGGCAGTGCACACAACAGACACATATACATAGTCATAAAGTTGATGTTCATTGGTAAGAACCAGAAGTATGTTGTCAGGATTTGTTTCCTGTCGTTTTATCAAAGGCACTCTGCATTTTCCCTCTGTATATTCAGAAAGTTAGAATCTTTGACACATCTTGTTCTATATTTTCATTTTACTGATGTTCCAAGTGTAAGCTGCAAGTATTCCCAACTCTTGTCTTTCAAGACAGGGTTCCTCTGTGTGACTGAGGCTGTCCTGGAACTCTCTGTAGACCAGCCTGGCCTCTGCTTGGAAATGTGTCTGTCTCTGCCTCCCAAATCTGGGATTAAAGGCCACTCCCTCCCTCCCTGTTATTCCCACCCTTTAAAACAGTTGTTAGGGCCTGTCATGATGGCACATTCCTTTAATCCCAGCACTCAGGAGACAGAGGGTAGGCGATCTTTGTGAGTTCAAGACCAGTCTGATCCACATAATGAGTTCCAGACGAGCCTGGCCTACATAATGAGATCCTGCCTAAAAAATAAACAAGCAAAAAAACCCCCACAAATAATACTAATGTTTTGTAGTTTCGTTTCTCTATTCCTGAATTCCCCTCCAAACAAGCTATGCTGTTGTGCATCCCCCCCTGTCCTGTTTGTCCCGGTCCTGCTGCAAAGGTTCAAGCTTGGAATTGTGTTCTCACCTGTAGTGAGAAGTTGCATATTAGTGTAGTTTTCATTTTTATTTCTCCTTAGGAGCAAAGGTAAGTAATCGTCCCCCTGTTGAAGACCATTTTTATCTCTCTCCTTCCCTTCCCAACTCTGTTTTATTTGTTTTGTGTTCTTGAGGTGAATTCTCATTTTGCCGCAGAGGCTGGTTTCCCCGAGTTCAGAGTCTTAAATTGAGTCTCTCAGCCTCGTTGTCCCAGTACTTGGACTCTAGGAACTCACCACTCACTGTTCCTGGCTTTGTTTTGTTCTGTTTGGCTTTTTTGAGGCAGGGTCTTGTTATATAGCCCTGGTTGACATGGAACTTGATCTGTAGCTTAGGCAGGTCTTGAAGTCACAGACGTCTTCCCTAAGCTCCCTCAGGATTTACAAGTGTGGTTCACAACAACCATGTGGTTCTTCGGTTTTATGTCTTCCTTTGATGGTGTGACTCAAACTTGTAATATCTTTATATAATAAGAATTTCAGTTGTTAGAGAGAGGCTCAGTGGTTAAGATCACTGGCTGCTCTTCCAGAGGAAGAGTTCAATCACCATTATTACCTACATGAGGGCTCACAATTATTTGTAACTCCAACCCCAGGGGATTAGACACCTCTTGGTTTCCATGAGCATTGCATGTACACGGTGTATGAACATTGAGGTAGCAAGAACACTGTACTAATAAAAATCAAGATTAAAAACTAAAGAATTTTAAATTTTTTCTCTGAGTTTGCAAATACTTTCTTCCAATTTATTTGCTTTTTTGACTTTGTGTATAATGTTTTTGCTTTGTAGAGATTTATGTATGTGTCTGTGTGTTTGTCTCTGTGAGTTTATTTGTACTACATGTTTATAGGCACCCATAAAGGCCATAAAAGGATTTGGGATCACCTGAAACTGGAGTTATAGATTTGTGGGTACTGGGAACCAAACCCAGGTCTTCTGTGAGAGCAGTAAACATTCTTAAGCACTGAGCCATTCCAACCCTGTTTATAGTAGTTTTGCTTTTAAGATTTATTTTTATTTCATTTTTTAATTTTTATTATTTTATGTGTATGAGTGTTTTGCCTTCTCATATGTCTGCTGCACATGCATACGGATGCTCTAAAAGGCCAAATGAGGGAGTAATGGATGGTGTGAGCTGCTGGATGGATGTGGGGAATCAGACCCTGATGCTTTGGGAGAACAACCACTGCTGTTAACTGCTGAGCTATTTCGCTACATACATATGTACTTGTGTACATGTGTGTGCAGGTGCCTGAGGAAGCCAGAAGAAAGTGTCAAGACCCCATGGAACTTATGTCACAGGCTGTTGTAGGAACCAGACTTTAAGAGGACTATATGCTCTGAACCTCTCAGCCTTCTCTCCAGCCCACTTATAGTATTTTTATTGACTTCTCACATTTTTGTTTCTGTGTTTTCTAGGCAAGATTTCTCTGTGTAACCCTGACTGTCCTGGAACTCACTCTGTAGACAAGGCTGGCTTCAAACTCAGGTCTCTGCCTCCCAAGTTCTGGCATTAAAGGCACACACCACTGTCAGCTGACCAGTTTAGTCATATTCTTTTAAAATTTATTTTTTCTGAATTATTTATTTATTTTCATTGTTTTTAATTATGTGTGTATTGATATATTGAGTGTGGGCATGGAGGCCAGACAGAGGTGTCAGATCCCCCGCAGTGGTTGGGAGTTACATACCATGAGTATTCTATGGAACATTCATGCCTACACATATACACAGAGTGAGTAAATAAATGCAATCAAAATAAATAAACTCTCAAAATCCTTGATCAGTCCTCTGTGCGCTCAATAATTCGAGTTTTAAGAAAATACATGGAGAGAGAAATGTGAAGTGTTTTGTGTGTGTGTGTGTGTGTATCAAAGATACTGATAAAGTAACAAACTGTAAATGTCATAAATGCATACAAAGCCACTAGTAGAAAACTGGTTAGATTGATTCTCAACCTTTTAGGCACAATTATATTCATTTTATATATATATATTTTTTTAAAGATTTATTTATTTATTATATGTAAGTACACTGTAGCTGTCTTCAGACACTCCAGAAGAGGGCATCAGATCTTGTCACGGATGGTTGTGA
>NC_034603.1:51778529-51779569 GCF_900095145.1 Mus pahari | reverse complement strand
GCTCTTACCCACTGAGCCATCTCACCAGCCCCTCATTTTATATTTTTTAAGTCTCTGATTAGGTTAAAATGGAATAGCTAGGTACATGATTTCAAAAATAAAAATAATTCCATGATATATGGAGTAATTTATAATGAGACAATATAGTTTATAGCAAGTATATCAATAAGTTTTAAAGACATTATTACTGTTAGAGTGATGGCACATATTTGTAATCCCAACACTTGGGAGACTGAGGCAGAAGGATTGCCTCCAGTTCAAGGGATAGACTGAGTTAGAGAATTAAATCTTGACATAAAAATGTGGGGGTGGGAGGATGGGGGCTGGACATTAAAGCTGTAGGAGACATGATTACATAAGCAGTCAGCTACTTACCCATAGGTTGAATCTCAGCATCTTACCGTGAGAAACAGGATAAATCAGGCTGCTAGTGACTAAGAAGTGTTACAGGTCTTAGCAACACCTGGTCAAGTTCTGAATAAAGCAGAGTACAGCCTCCTCTTGAACTGTGTACGGTTGTACTAGAGCACTCAAATATACTAAAACTTAAACTTTCGTTAAGACAGGGTCTCACTAAGTAGCTCTGGCTGTTGTGGATCTCATAAAAACCTCCCTGCTTGTCTCCTGAATGCTGGGATTAAAGGCGTTCACCACCACACCCTGCAGGCGTTGGGGCTGGGGCTATAGCTCAGTGAGTACTGTTACAAACCTGCTTGACTAGCGTGTACAAGGTTCTGGGTCAGATCCCCAACACTGTCAAAAACAAACATTTTTAGCGTGTAATATAGAAATAGGTTCTAGGGATTGTAATTGTGAGCTTTGTTTTTCTATCCTGTTGAATATTTAATGAAATACTTGAAAGTTGCTAAGGACTTGAGTCGGGGCTTTTTGTTTGGGTTGGTTTGCTGTGTAGGAAGGACATCGTCAGTTTTTTTTTTTATTTTATTTTAAAGATTTATTTATTTATTATATGTAAGTACACTGTAGCTGTCTTCAGACACTCCAGAAGAGGAAATCAGATCTTGTTAAGGATGGTTGTG
>NC_034603.1:51775323-51778518 GCF_900095145.1 Mus pahari | reverse complement strand
TGTGAGCCACCATGTGGTTGCTGGGATTTGAACTCTGCACCTTTGGAAGAGCAGTCGGGTGCTCTTACCCACTGAGCCATCTCACCAGCCCCACATCGTCAGTTCTTAGCATCTAGAATCCCAGTTCCTATCTGCAAAATGTTCTTAGTGCATCCTTCTCATCGGAGCAGCAAAAATCTGCCTTTGTAGATTTCCAAAATCTCTCCTAGAGGGTAGTTCAGAACCATCAGGTTAGTTAATTAACAAAGTGAACTGTTAAAAAGGATAGAAAAGGGTCAGCAAGATGGCTCAAGCCTGAGTTCAATTCCTGTAACTCACATGCTGGAAGAAGAAAACTGACTCCCAAAAGGAGTTCAGGGCCAGTTTTGACAACTTAAAACCTGTCTCTTAAAAATAAAATAAAGCAAGAGTTCAGGGGGTGGTGATTTGGTAAAGATTGGCATCTGGGGCTAGAGAGATGGCTTGTCATTTAAGGTGTTCTGTCCTTTTTTTGCTGATTGTTTGTTTCTTTGTTTGTTTTTTGAGACAGGGTTTCTGTGTAGCCCTGGCTGTCCTGGAACTCACTCTGTAGACCAGGCTGGCCCTGAACTCAGAAATCCACCTGTTTCTGCCTCCCAAGTGCTGGGATTAAAGGCGTGCACCACCACTGCTGGGCCAGTGTTCTGTTCTTGTATGGGCAAACAGTCATGTGGCTTGTAAGTCCAGCTGCAGGGGATCTGACCCCCTCTTCTGGCTTCCATTGGCACCTGCACTCAAATGCATGTGTCACACACAGACATACAAATAGAATTTTTTAAAAAACTGACATCTAGCACTTAGTATTTTATTTTTTATCAGAAGTGGTAGATGGCCAGTGCCTGTAATCCTTTCACTTAGGAGGTAGAAGCAGGCAGATGAGGAGTTGAAGGTCATAGTTAGGGACTAGCCCCTATCAGTTTTCTCTGTCTTCGTGCAAAGCAAGCAGCGGTCAGAGCAAAGAATGGTGCCTCAGAAGGTGTTTCTTAGCTTTGTGGAGGAAAGTGCTATTACAGAGTAAGATAAACAAAGTAAGTCCCTTCATGTCCCTTCCAAGGCCTTTGTCTCACATTCCCACAGGCAGTCACAAAACAATAGGTTGCTCTGACTTCAGAGGCAGGATTTAGGGCAACCTGGAACAATGGTATCTGTAGTTTTAGGGCTTTGGAGAATTTACATGTGCCCTTTGCCTTCATGGTCAGAACAAGAGAAGGCCTGTGTGCAGCGGTTTGCCTTTTCGTTGGTATCTCAAGTCTAGACACAAAGCTTAAATCTCAAATTGGAATTCCTCCAACTTGTTAAGAAAAGAATTTGAACTTGCAGAGAAGTTGAAAGACCAGGGCAGTAACTGCCTGTGTGCTGCTGCCTGGGTAGAACAATCGTTGACCTTTTGTCTAGTTTGCTTTTCTGTGTGTGCTGTGAAGGGAACGTGTGGCAGCGTGGGCTGTGTACGACTTTAAAACTTAAGTTTATAAGTTTCTCTTCTCTGCACTGACCATCTCTAGGTTCACTGGAGGAAGGAACACGCTGCCGTGTAGTAGACAGTGGTTCTTTTTTTTTTTTTTTGGTTTTTCGAGACAGGGTTTCTCTGTATAGCTCTGGCTGTCCTGGAACTCACTTTGTAGACCAGGCTGGCCTCGAACTCAGAAGTCCNCCTGCCTCTGCCTCCCGAGTGCTGGGATTAAAGTTGTGTGCCACCACGCCCGGCTTAGACAGTGGTTCTTGTTTGTGTGTGCAATGAACTCATTTCACTACCGTGTGTTGGTCAGTGCAGTCAGGCTTCAGCCATTCGTAGAGTTTGAAACTTATGTTTGTTTTCTGTATGTTCCAGATGACCCGTCTGATAAGCCGCCTTGCAGAGGCTGCTCCTCCTACCTCATGGAACCTTACATTAAATGTGCTGAATGCGGGCCTCCTCCTTTCTTCCTGTGTTTACAGGTAACTCCCTGAGGAGAGGGTGTCTCTCCTCATCTGTTTTGTGGACACAGAAACTTAGAGTAACTCCGTAGCTTAGGACCGCCCTGCACGAGCTCTCTTCCTACAGGTAGTCAGTCTTCCCTGCAGACTCCACCAGGGAGGCCAGGAACAGATGGGTAAGATAGACAGGGCTGTTCCAGAGGGCGGCTCAACTTAGTGCTGACCACCTTCCAGAGTACTTGAAAATTTTCCATAACAGGAGTCAGAGATGGCAGGCTGTTCCTTTTTTTTTTTTAGATTTATTTATTTATTATATGTAAGTACGCTGTAGCTGTCTTCAGACATTCCAGAAGAGGGAGTCAGATCTTGTTAAGGATGGTTGTGAGCCACCATGTGATGTGGTTGTTGGGATTTGAACTCTGGACCTTTGGAAGAGCAGTCAGGTGCTCTTACCCGCTGAGCCATCTCACCAGCCCTAGGCTGTTCCTTTTGACCTCACTGTTTAACTAGTTAGAGTAGTCTTTGTATAGTTGACAAGTGAACCAAGTGTTTTGTGGGCTATATTAGGAGTAATACTGGTTAGGGGTGCCAGGTAATATTTTGAGTACCTCACTTGAATCAGCCCTAAATCATCACTACAGCACTGAGAAGTGAGTAAGTACATATCTCCATTTTACAGATGAAACTCAGCCAAAGAAAACCTAAATAATTTGCATGTTGGGATTATCAGGGCTTAGCCAGTCTAAGACACTTGATTATAGGAAGCATTCTGGAGATGGCACAGTGTTTGCTGTGCAAGCTCAAGGACCTGAGTTTGAATCCCCAGCATCTGTGTAAAACCTGGGCATGGTAGCATTTGCCCATAGCCCCATGCTGAGGAGGGCATGGAGGAGGTAGGAGGAGCTTGGGGGTTTGTTAGTCAGGCAGACTAGCTAAATGACAAACTCTAGGTTCAGTGAGAGACCCTGTCTCAAAAAATACAGTGGAGAGCAATAGAGGAAGATACCTAATTGTGGCTTTCATAAGGGTGTGCATAGCTGAGTGCACCTACAAACACACATGCACACAAACAGCATCCAGTTTCAAACATGTTAAAATGTTATAGTAAGAGCATATATTAGGAGCCTGGCATGGTGTTGCACGCCTTTAATCCCAGCAGTCAGAGGGCAGAGGCAGGCAGATTTCTGAGTTCGAGGCCAGCCTGGTCTACAAAGTGAGTTCCAGGACAGCCAGGGCTATACAGAGAAACCCTGTCTCGAAAAA
>NC_034603.1:51687282-51774925 GCF_900095145.1 Mus pahari | reverse complement strand
AAAAAAAAAAAAAAAAAAAAAAAAAAAAAAAAGAGTATATATTAGAATCCCAGTACTCAGGTAGATGCCATTTCTGTGCCAGAGACAGGGTTCTGAGTTCAAGGCCAGCCTGCTCTACAGAGTACCAGGACAGCCAAGGCTACATAGAGATACCCTGTCTTGAAAAACCAAAAAACTTTAAAAAAAAGTTTATGTACTGGGCATGGGGTGCACTTTGGGAGAATGGACAGGAGGAGAGAAGATGAAGTCAGCCTGGACTACATAGCAGAATTCTTCTCAGTATACCAAAAACAAGGAAAAAAAAAAACAAAACCAATGGCTTTAAGACTACAGTTATGTCCATCAGGTTGGTAGTGGCAGTAAAGGCCTGTAATTTCAGAACTTGGAAAGCAGAGAGAGGAAGAGGAGGACTTCAAGGCCAGACTGGACTACTTGAAGTTCTTGAGTTCTTGCCTCACCTTTGGGAGGCTGAGCTAGAGCCAAAGCCTAGGCCTAGGTTTGAACCTTGGGCTTTGGTTGGCAGAGCCTACACCCCTTGGCCATGTAGCTTGGAATCTACTTCCCAAGCTTGGGGTGAGCGATGAAAGGCAGACGGCTGAGTTTGCTTTGGCATCTTGGGCTTGATGGCCCGAGGCTTCACAAGGAAGGGCCTTGATGGCCTCTGCGCTGCACTCACTGCCTTTGCATTGTTGGCCTGCATCTTTTTTAGGCCTTTTTAGTTGCGCTTCTTGGCAAAAGCTCATGTTCCACAGGAGCTTGGGGTCAACCCTCTTAAAAGAGATTCGTATCTTTGTGACCAGGGTTACTTGATGCCATTTCTGTGCCATTTGTGGGACTGGTTGTGTGTGGTGTAGTTAACCATGTCTGCACAGTAACTTGGCTCCCGCAGCACCTGGGACCAGAAGAGAAAGAACTACTTTTGGTGTTTTAAGACAGGGTCTCAGGGCTGGTGAGATGGCTCAGTGGGTAAGAGCACATGACTGTTATTCCAAAGGTCCGGAGTTCAAATCCCAGCAACCACATGGTGGCTCATAACCATCCGTAACAAGATCTGACGCCCTCTTCTGGAGTGTCTGAAGACAGCTACAGTGTACTTACATATAATAAATAAATAAATCTTTAAAAAAAACAAAAGACAGGGTCTCTACATAGCCATAGCTGCTCTGGGACTCACTGTGCATGTAGACCAGTCTGGTCCCAAACTGATCCGCCTCTGCCTCCCGAAAGCTGGGATTAAAGGCGTGTGCTACCATGCCTGGCTTTCATCTTTATTTTTAAGATTGATTGATTGATTTAATGTAAATGAGTTCAATGTCTCATCGGATCCCATTACAGATGGTTGTGAGCCACCATGTAGTTGCTGGGAATTGAACTCAGGACCTCTGAAAGAGCAGTCAAATGCTCTGCTGAGCCCCTTATTTTGATTTTTGAGAGCATGGTCTCTAGCACACCTAGAACTGGCTGTATAGCTGAGTGAGGATGACCTTGAACTCTTGATTCTTCGAGCTCCTTCCAAGTGCTGGGGTTGAATCTGGTGCTGTATGTGTAAGTGCACTACCACCTGAGCCTCATCCCCAGCCCTAAGAACGCACTTTCTTAAAGTAGCTTTTAGTAATTTAACTTTTTTTTTCTTCACAGTGTTTCACTCGAGGATTTGAGTACAAGAAACATCAGAGTGATCATACTTACGAAATAATGGTAATGATGGCATTAATGGAAACTTTCATTCCTTTTTCAAGTATTTAGACTGAGAACTAAGTTTCCTTCTCCATGTGTCTCTGTCCTTTTTCTCTTCTGAATTTGATAATTATTTAGTAGCCTTTTTAGTTCTTTGTAAACTATTAAAACATTTAAATATAAAAATGGCTGGAGAGCTGGCTCAGCAGTTAAGAGCACTGGTTGTTCTTCCAGGCAACCTGAGTTCAATTCCCAGCACTCACATGGTAGCTCACATCTGTCTATAACTCCAGTTCCAGAGGATCTGATACCCTCGTACAGAACTGCAGGCAAAATACCAATGCACATGAAGTAAAAAAAAAAAAAAAGCCCACTATAATAAATAAAGAAGCCCGTTAGAATAAGTAAACAAATAAATAAACTAACAAATAATAGCTTAACAGAGCTGGGCAGTGTGGCTCCTGCCTGTGACCCCAGTGTTTAGGAGGGTTGCCATGAGTTCAAGGCGAGTGAGGGAATACAGTGTGCGGTGGTTTACATGAGACTGACCCCAGGCCTTTGAGTACTTCATCTCCATTTGTTAGCTATTAGGGAAGTAACATCTGTTGCTGTGATGAAACACCATGACCAAGGCAACTTATACAAGGCAGGGTTTATTTGGGGCTAACAGTTTTCAGAGGATTAGGAGTCCATCCATCACGTTGAGCATAACTCTAGGCAGGCAGGCCTGGCACAGAAGTTACAGCTGAGAGCCCATATCCTGGTCCATAAACAGGAAGCAGAGAGATGGGGGTGACAGGAGACTTGAAACCTTGTGCCCACCTCCAGTGACAAACCTCTTCCAACAAAGGCCACACCCTCTATTCCTTCCCAAACAGCCACCAAATAGGTACCAAGTATTCAGATGTCTGAGACTTAAGGGACTCATTTTCATTCAAACTACTATACCCTGTCTCAACAAACCAACAAATAATCGGGCTAGAAAGTTGGCCTGTCAGTTTTGAATGCCACTCTTCTTGAGGACTGGAATTCAGTTCTCAGCCCTGAATCTAGGCAACACATCTCCCTAGAACTGCAGCTCTAGGGAGACCTGATCCCGACTTTACCGCATACCACTCCTGGACTCCATAGATACCTCACTCATATGTGCACAGGAATGTGTGTACTCACCTGTGCACGTGCGCACGGACACACACACACACACACACACACACACACATACAAAATCATTGAAAATAAAATAAATCTTAAAAAAAAAAAATCAAAGAAGATAAGAAGAATTTGAAGAGACAAACTAATTAATAGGCCAGAAAAGACTTTACTCCAATTGAGTACTGGCATTGCCACCTTTATAGAAAGAGTACTGCCACTCTTCCAGCCCTGGCCAGTTCAGTAAGCCAACGTGGATAATCAGGTGTCTCCATGGGTCTATGTACTGTGTTAAAATAGTTATGTCTGTGGGCTAGAGAGATGGCTCAGCAGTGAAGAGCACTAGTTGTTTTTCCAGAGGTCCTGAGTTCAATTCCCAGCAGCCAAGTGGTGGCTCACAATCATATATAATAGGATCTGATGCCCTCTTCTGGCACACAGGTGTAAATGCAGATAGAGCACTCATGTACATAAATAAATATTTAAAAAAGGAAAAAAAAAAAAATAGTTGTCTGGATCCTGGGGAATCTAGCTCAGTGGCAGAGCCCTTCCCTAGTGTACACCAGACTTTGGATTTGATCTCTGGCACTTCAGGGCAAGTTCTGTGTTTTCAGATCACTTAAAACAACTAAAACAAGTTTTCGACACAGCCTCTGGTACAGTTTTTCTTTCAGTAGTAATCTCATAGTATAGATAAATCATTCAGCACTGTATTAGTTTTCTACAGTTGCTGTTATAAATTATGAAAAATTAAGTGGCTTAAGACACACAGATTTATTCTTGCACAGTTCAGCAGATCAGCAGAGCAGTGGGCTTACTGGTTTGTGTCAGGTCTTGAGAGGCTGAAATTGGGGTGTTTAGCCAGCCTGGGCATTTATTATCTTGATACCTGGGAGGAGAATTATTCTTGGTTCATTCAGGTCATTGGCAGAATTTACTGTTTCCTTACAGGCTTGATGGCTGTTGGCCAGAGTTTGTTCTTGGCGTTTAGAGGCTGCCTGGCTTCTAGCCCCCCTTTTGCCATCTCCAAAGCCACTGACACTGGGAGCCCTTGAGGCCTGCTGATGAAGTGCTTGAGCCTTTGACCTGCTGCTTTATTCTGCTTACTCTCATTCTTCTGTCTTCCTTTAATACTTATAAGAAGTTTTAAGTTTTTTAATAATTTATTTTATGTGTTCTGGTTGCATATGTCTGTGCGCCATGCAGTGCCTGGTGCTCCTGGAGGTCAGAAGAGGATGTCAAGTCCTCTGCACAGTTGTAAACCACAGTATGGATTCTGGGAACTGAACCCAGGGCCTCTGAAAGATAGCCAGTGTTCTTACCACTAAACCATCTCTCCAGCTCCTCTCGAAGACTTTTAATACTTAGGATTTCGTTGGGCTCACCTAGATAAACTAGACTTGTCTCTACTGTGCTAGTTGATAGGAATTTTAATTCTATCTGCAGAATCTTTAATTTTAAAAAATTTTAAATGCAGTACCTAGTACATGGTTAAAGAAGAGACAGGAATTTTGGAAGAAATACAGAATATGTTTAGAATTCTGCCTTCTATGTAATTCACAACACATTTATGTGTATTTTATAAAAGATTAGAAAGAAGCTGGGTGTGGTAGTGCACACCTTTAATCCCAGCACTCAGGAAGCTGAGGCAGGTGGATCTCTGAGTTTGAGGCCAGCCTGGTTTACATATTGAGCTCCAAGCCAGAGTCCTGGGTTCCATCCTTACTGCCACATAAAACCAGACATAGTGGTACACAGGAAGGACCTGGGAACACTTGGGAAATTAAGCCAGAATGACCAGTAGTTAAAGGGGTTTCTCATTTTCTACATGGGAAATTTGAGGCTAGCCAGGGCTACATAAGACCCTGTTTCAAAAGCAAAATAAAACAAAAGCATTCAGAAAGAAAATCGACATGAATTTGATCATTTGTTGGCTCCTGCTACTGTACCGGCGCCTTCAATACTAGGAGTCATGTTCCAGACTATAATCAATTAGTCAAAGAAAAGCAACTTAGAGTTTTGGGAGAGCAACTAGCTGCCTTCCCTTACATTTTCCAGTCTCTCCTTTTAAAAATATTTATTTTTATTACTTTTAATTATATGTCGGTGTATGTGCTTGCATGTGGGTATGCACATGTGAGTTCAGATGCCAGCTTAGGCCAGAGACATCTGATCATTTGGAGCTGGAGTTACAGTTGTGAGGCACTTGACATGGGTTCTGGTGACCAAGTTCAGGCCCTCTGGAAGAGTAGCAAGTGCTCTTCCAGGCAGTCGTTTCTCCAGCCTGAAGACTCTTTTTAATTTCTAAGTTTTTTTAGTACAGGGTCTCATGTAGCTCAGGCTGGCTTCACACGTGTTATGTAGCCAAGGATGGCCTTGAATCTCTGATCTTTCTACCTCTACCTCCAATGGTATCTCGTATTCACTGATTGGAACAATAACCAAAATGTTCCCCTTTTGTCAACTGCACATTGAATGAAGGGTTGTAGAGTTAATCAGAGCAGCTTCGGATTTGAGTTCATTTCACCAAAGTTACTATATCTTCAGAAAATTGATTAATGTTTTCAAATCCACATAAAAACGTCTAGACTCAAATTTTGTTATTTATTTTATTTATTTTTCTGGTGCAGGGTTTGGATCACATGCTACTATTGAGCTATGTCTCAAAATTTAATCATTTGGAATGGTAAAATAACCCTTATGGGGTAATTTTATGGCTTGGGTAGATTGTAGCCTTGGTCAGCCACTGGAGGAAAGACGATGTGAGCTCTCCTTAGCTATTCTGGTTGCCACATCGTCCACACAGTGCTAAAAACACTGTTTCACTTTAGCCAAGTCCTCCTAGTTCTTATTACATCATCCTTCCTCACATGCTCACCACCCATACAAACACCTTTCAGCGGTCTGAACTTAGGGGAGCCTCTGGAGACTTCCGAAACTCCCTAGCTTTTATTAGCCAATCTTAGCTGTTCCAACAGATCTTCCCTTCTGTAGAAGTGATGACCAGCTTTTGGCTTTCTTCACTCTAAGCCTCTAAATTCTTGATTCCTTGCAGCGTGAAGCATCTGATAGCTTTAAACAGTCTCAGTGCTTTTCTCATCTCACAGTGCTGCATTTTTGGGAGTTACTCATGCTGTGGTGGGTGGTGCATTCATAGATTTCTGAATTCTGTAGCTATTTTTGTCTTATAACTCTTAGGACATTGAGCAAGAGAAGGCAGCTCCTCTACCACACCCTTTATGACAGTAATTCTTAAACTCTATTACCTGGGAGCTTCATAGAACTGTAGATTTCTAGGTCTCATTGTTAGAGATTCAGACCCAATGTTGGGTCAAGGGTTTGAATAACATTGAACCTGAAGGAGAAGAAAGAAAAGGAAGAAGAAGAGGAGGAGGAGGAATGGGGGATGAGGAGGAAGATGAAGATAAAGAACAAGATAAAGACAAAGAAGATGCCTCCACTACCGCCCTCCTCCCCCTCTTTTTCTTCAAGTTCAGTGTTTATAATGTGGAAAATTTGGATTAGAATATTAGTTGGCAAGGGTAATCAGTCTAAAACGACAGGCCTTTTAACTAATGTGTGACTTTTCATACTTGCATGTCTTTAAGGTGCTGGCCAGGATGAATGTAATTAGTATGAGTTTAATACATGCATGATCTCTGTAATTTCCCTCTCAGATCTCATGATAAGCTCGTATGGTAGAGTAGATCAAAATGTGTTGCTTGTGATTTTACTAATAGGACAGATTTTATGGTCACCAACAGAAGCTATGACAAGTTGTAAATGCCTATGGAATCGAAAAGGCTCTTATATTATTTTCCTGGTTTTTTTTTTGTTTGTTTGTTTGTTTGTTTTTCTCGAAACAGGGTTTCTCTGTATAGCCCTGGCTGTCCTGGAATACACTTTGTAGCCAGGCTGGCCTTGAACTCAGAAATCCACCTGCCTCTGCCTCCCGAGTGCTGGGATTAAAGGCACTCGCACCACCACGCCTGGCTTTTTTGTTTTTTGTTTTTTGTTTTTTGTTTTTTGTTTTTTTTTTGAGACGGGGTTTTTCTGTATACCCCTGGCTGTCCTGGAACTCACTTTGTAGACCAGGCTGGCCTCGAACTCAGAAATCCACCTGCCTCTGCCTCCCAAGTGCTGGGATTAAAGGCATGTGCCACCATGCCCGGCCCTGTTTTACTTTTATTGTGGAAATTTTCAAACATACATGAAAGCGAATAGTGCTTAGTTCTTTATTTTATATTGCTCCCTGAAAACTTTGTGGCTTAAACTAGAAACTGCTTTTTTTCCTCCCACAATTGCTGTGGCTCAGGAACTCAGATGAGGCCCAGAGCAGTTGGTCCTCAGCTCTGCATCCTGGACTTGTGAGTCCCACATGCCTTTCCCTAGTCCTCTGGCACAGCATCACGAGGGCTGCCTTTTACTCTCCTAACCGCCACTCCACCCAAGACCTGGCTGTTCTGAGTTGTCTCCAGCCACGGCCCTTCATGAAGCCTCTCTTCGTCTTCACCACTACGGTAGCTTGTTTACTTGGAGGCTCAATATAAAAATAGCAGCTACTAAGCCCAGCCCGTGTTAAGTGAGGATTCTGGGCTTATCAGTAGGAAACATTGAATCCATGTACCTCGTAGAGTAATTTCCACTTTTCTGTCACCAGCTTTTTTTCTAAGATGTATTTATTTTTATGCTATGTGGATGGGTATTCTGCCTGCATGTATCCATGCACCATGTATACACCAGAGCAGTTGGTGCACAGAGGCCAGGGGGCGTTAGATTTTCTGGAACTGGAGTAGCAGTGGTTGGGAACTGCTATGTGCGTGCTAGAAATCAAACCTAGGTTCCCTGGAAGAAGAGCCAGTGCTTACCACTGCGCCATCCCTCCATGTCTTAAGTAATAGCAGTCCCTTTTCATGTTCACTTTGCAGAATCTTTAATTACTAAGTGATCCTCCATTGCATATCCATCTTCTTTTTATGGACCCCTTGCACTCTGCCCAGATAGGGAGCTCTTGTAAGTAAAACTATTGTAAGCATTCTTAGGTATTGCTTTCTGTATTCATAGATTTTTGTTCTTCCTGAGTAAATAGCCCAGGTATAATTAGTAGAATGTATTGTTGAACTTTCAAAGAAATGACTAGAACATCTTCCCACATGGTTATGTATATTACACCTGTTGATTGTTTTACAAACTCGCTAATGTTTGGCATTATCATCTTATATCTTGGTGGGTATAGCATAGTGTTTTGTTTGTTACTGTTTTCTGAGACAGTCTTGCTATGGAACCCAGGCTGGCCTCAAACTCACAGTGATCATTTTGCCTCAGTCTCCAAGTGCTGAGGTTATAGGCATGCACTGCGGCCCACTCCCCACTTTTGATTTATTTATTCTTTTTTAATTTGTATTTTTAATTGTGTGTATGTACATGTGTGCCCACGGAGGCTGGAGATGTCACATGCCCCTAGAGTTGGGATAATAGTACCTGAGAGCTTCCCAGTGTGTGTGATGGAGCAACCTCAGGGTCTCTGCAGTAGCACTGGGGTTCTCGAAGTCTGAGTCATTCCCCAGCCCCGATCTCTTCTGGAGGTAAAAACTTCACTGATTTATTTTCCAGGAGAAGTCTCTCTGTAGCCTTGGCTGTCCTAGATTTGCTACATTGGCTTAAGCTAGCCTCAGTGTTCTGTCCTTATACCTCAGCTTTCTAATTGCTGGATCACAGGCATTTGCTGCCCTACCCACTTGATATTATTCTGCTTGCTTGTTTGAGAAAAGGTCTGCCTTACTGTATATCTCTGACTGGCCAGCATCTTGCTGTGTAGAATAAACTGTCCTCAGACCGTGGCAAGCGCTGTCTTAGTGCTGGGATTACAGCTGTGTGCCATCACTTGTAACCAGTTTGTTTTGAGATAAGCATAAAGTCCACACATCTCAGTCTACCTATTGCTTGCCTTTTGATTACCTTTTGTTTTGTGTGGTTCTTTTTTTCTTTTTTAAAGATTTATTTATTTATTATATGTAAGTACACTGTAGCTGTCTTCAGACACTCCAGAAGAGGGCGTCAGATCTTGTTACGGATGGTTATGAGCCACCATGGGGTTGCTGGAATTTGAACTCCGGACCTTTGGAAGAGCCATCTCACCAGCCCCCTTGTGTGGTTCTTTTACCTCTTGTTTTTTTGAGACAGGTTTCTCTTTGTAGTCTTGGCTGTATAGTCCTGGAACTTCCTCTGTAGACCAGGCTGGCCTAGAACTTAGAGATCTACCTACCTCTGCCTCCCAAGTGCTGGAATTGAAGGTGTGTACCACCATGCTTGACTTTTTTTTTTTAAAGTGATTTCCTTTTAAATGATTTTTAAGTGTGTGCACCTGTGTACACATGTGAATCAGGTGCTTGTGGAGGCTAAAGGTGTTAGATCTCCTGGAGCTGGAATTACAGATGATTTTTAGCTATCTGACATAGCTGCTAGAAACCTAAGTCTGGTCCTCTAGCAGAGCAGAATGCACTCCAGACTGATGAACAATAAACATTATCACCCATAATTAACTATATTGCGCATCCAGAAACATAGTCTTTTCAGAAAAAAACAATTTAAACATAGCTATGTTTTACTGGAGAATGTAGTAGCTGATGGAGGTAGGGATGGAAGAGGTGGAAAGTAATAATGTATCTGATGATGGCAGTCTTTGTATGGAGGGGCATGGTGTGTGTTTACCCATGTGCGTGGTGGTATGCATGTATACATGTGCACCTATATGTGGAGGCCAGAACTTGGGATCAGGTGTCTCCCTCCCTGCAGGACTTCCCACCTTTGACTTTGAGAAAGGGTATCTCACTGAACCTGCAGTCAGTGATCCTGCCTGCTTCTCGCTGGGATTACAGATGTGCACTGCCACACATGGTGCTCTCTTTTTAAACCACATACTATATAGTTGGAACTCCTGCATGCTGCTTCTATCCCTGTTCCTAACCAAATCTATTTTTCTCCTTAGACCTCAGACTTCCCTGTTCTTGATCCCAGCTGGACAGCACAAGAAGAAATGGCTCTTTTAGAAGCTGTAATGGACTGCGGCTTTGGAAATTGGTAAGAATTTAGTACTGAGTATTCCTATTCTCATAGGCTCAAGAGAAGCCACTGTTGAAACTTAAAAGGAGAGAACTTAGAAATGGAAAAGCTGTGCTGCTTCCTTGATGACCGAAGATTCGGAAACAAGTTCCCGTCCATGTACATGTCTTCTGGCCCGAAACATCCCGGAGTGCACCGTGCTTAGTGGTTTCATGGCTGAGCAGCTCTCTGAGGTTACTTTGGATACATCAACACCAAGATTGTTCTTCCTGAGTTGTAGAGAAGTATAGGTTACTAATTATTGCTCCCTTCTGGGCAGTAGGTTCCACATTCATTTCAGTGAATAAAACTTGAGGTGGATAATCATAGCTGGCCTGAGGTTGAAGCTTCACAGCTTTCTTAACTGAGTTCTGTCTTTAGCTTTCAGACTGCCTTACCTTAACTTGGTGGTATTAAACAGGACTTAATATTGCCCTAGGATGCAGTTACACTTTTAAAATCTATATGTACATGTCGGGGCTTAGGGTAGGAGTTTGCTTGCCTGTATGTGTGTCAGCTAGAGATTGATACCAAATGCCTTCCTCTTGGTTGCCCTCCAGGTTTGGTTTTTGTTTGTTTGTTTGGTTTTTGTTTTTGAGAGAAGATCTCTCACCTAATCTGGAGGTTGTGGTTTCAACCTGTTTGGGCTGGCTAACAAATCCCCAGGATCTACCTATATCTGCCTCCAAAGGTCTGGAGTTAGAGAAGCAGGCCACATGCCTAGCTTTTACATGTGTGCTGGGATGTTAACTCAGGTCTTTATTCCTGTACAGAGAGCATTTTACCCCCTGGACCATCTCCCATCTTCCAGATTGCATTTTAGCAGCACTCAAGCTGATAATTTTGTGCACTAGACAGCAGATGTTATTAAACGTATTTGCTCATGAAGCACCTGAAACTTGGGGAGTTATATTCTTCTCCTTCGATGTAACTTCTTAGTGAAGGACCCTCTGCTGGATCTTCCCTGATTGCTAGCATTCATCTTCCTTCCTGGTGTTATTAGGTGTGCCACCCTCCCAGGTCAAGAGGAGGACCAGAGTTCAGCACACATTTTGCTTCCATTCATTCATTTAGCACCTACGCATCATAAAACTATGTTGTAGAGAATACCAAAGATGGTAAAAAACTGATCACTGGTGAGCAGCTTACTAGTCATCTTTGCCTGAGGTTTAATTTTTCTCTAAAGTGGGCCAATCCTCCTCGTCTTCCTTCCCTCTTAGCAAAGACTGGGGAAAATTCTATTACTGGACTGGGGGAGGTAACTCAGCGTTAGAGCTTTTGCTTAGCATGTGTGAGGTGTTGGGTTCAGTCTCCATCACCACACCAAAGAATGGAGTTGCTTCTACATCTAGTGTGGAGAAGGAACTGTGCTGGATGGTAAGAGCACAGGAATTTAGGTTCCTGCCCTCATCTAGCCTGTTTGCCAGTTGACTGAAGAACACAGCAGCATAGTCATGCCTTAGGGGAAGGATCACGTATGGGTGATCTTGAGGGGGAAGATGTTCACCTCTGCCTCTGCGTCCCCGGGGAGGGAAGACTCAGCGGCCTCAGTGTGTCTGGATTTGTCTTCTTTAGCAGGGTTATTTTTCTCCTTGGGTCTCTTTTTTTTTTTTCCTATGCTGTGAAATTGAAATAACAGTATCTACAAGGCTAACACCAAGGCGATCTCAAATTCTGTCTGAGTGTTTGTAGCTCAGTCCCATGCATATTCATAGAAAGTCTAGTGGAGAAATGTATGCTTGTGACATTTGTTTTGTATAACATGAAACATCAAAGATAAAATTAGATTTATGAACTTCTTTAGACAGGGTCTCAGTGTAGCCCTGACTGCCCCAGAATGCTATGTAAACCAGGCTGGCCTCAAGTATAAGAGATCCACATAGCCAGGCAGTGGTGGTGCATGCCTTGGGAGGCATAGGCCAGCCTGATCTACAGAGTGAGTTCCAGGACAGCTGGAACTACACAGAGAAACCCTGTCTTGAAAAAACAAACAAAAAAGAGATCTACATGACTCTACCCTCCAAGTGTGTGCCATCATGCCTGGCTTGCACATTTTGCATGTTCCAGTATGCTTTCTGTTGGTATTGATGATCTCTTAAGATTTTTAAAGGCTTATTATTTATTTACGTATTTATTAAATTTATGTGAGTGTGTGTGTGTGTGTGTGTGTGTGTGTGTGTGTGTGTCTATATGAACATTTGTCACTGGTGTTCACATGCCAAGGAGGCCAGAAAAGGAAGTTAGAGGAAGTTATGGTCCACTGAAGGAAATTCTTTAACTGCTGAGCCAGCTGTCCTGTTGTCTTAGTTAGGGTTTTACTGCTGTGAACAGACACCGTAACCATGGCAACTATTATAAGGACAGCATTAAATTGGAACTGGCTTCCAGGTTCAGAGGTTCAATCCATTATCAAGGTGGGAGCATGGCAGCGTTCAGGCAGGCATGACAAGGAGGATTTTTGAGAGGTCTACATCTTCATCTGAAGGACATTAGGAGAAGACTTGCTCTCACGTGGTTAGGAGGAAAGTTTCATTGCCCACCCTCATAGTGACACATTTCCTCCAACAAGGCCACTCCTACTCCAACAAGACCACACCTCCTTATAGTGCTACTCCCTAGGCCAAGCATATTCAAACCACCACACCCGCCCCCTTAAAATTTTTTGTTAAGTCACTTTTATTATGGTGTATGTATATGAACACATGCACGTGGAAGTCAAAGGATAACTTGAAAGAATCACTTCTCTCCTTCCATCTTTTGGAGCGGGCTGTTTCCTTTTAGAAAGTTCTTTCTGTGTAGTCCTGGCTGCCCTGGAACTTGGTATATAGGTCAGGCTGGCCTCGAACTCAGAGATCTTTTAGTCCCCACCTCCCAAGTTCTAAGATTAAAAGGACAAGCCGCCCCACCAGGTCTCTCTCTATATCCCTAGCTGATCTGGAACTGACTGTGGATCATGCTGGCTTCAAACCATAGAGCATGCCTGCTTCTACCTCCTTAGTGTGAGTATTATGGGCATTGTCACCATGTCTGGCTCCAAGGTTTCTTCTTATTTACAGCTATTCTTTCTCTGGCCTACCTCAGGGAAATGTATAGATGATGGTGATGATGACGATTGAAACAGGGTTTCAAGTATCCATCTCAGACTGGCCTTTGAACTTGATATGTAGCCAAAGATCCCCTTGAATTCCTGACCCTTCTGCCTCTGCCTCCTGAATGTTGATTATAGATGTGTACCTCCATGTCTAGGCTTCATATATTCTAAGCAGAAGCACTCAACCAACTGAGTTACATACCCAGCCCAGAAATGTATGATTATTTATAATCATCTTTCTAATGGAAAGAAAAGGTTCCTTTATTGCTTTTCTATCTCGAAGTAGCAGAATTTGGGATATCAGTAGTACGTCTGTCTCACTGGCTTGCTGGCATCTGCTGGTATTGTGTTGATTTGACTGCAAATATGGAATAAACAAACCAAGCTTTCAGTGGTCTATATAAGTAAGAAAGTTCCTCTCTTTCCATGTTTCTCTAGGCAGGATGTGGCTAATCAAATGTGTACCAAAACCAAGGAGGAGTGTGAGAAGCACTACATGAAACATTTCATCAATAACCCTCTGTTTGCATCCACCCTGCTAAACCTGAAGCAAGCTGAGGCAGCCAAAACTGCCGACACAGCCATTCCATTTCACTGTAAGTGCCTGCCTGTTCGGGTAAGAGTTAGTCAGCCCATCCTTGGGCTGTCTCCATAGCTGAGCAGTTTGGTATGATGGCTATTGAGTCAAGACTATGCTATGTCAACGAAGAAGCACATCCCACAGGTCAGAGTTGACGCCTCCTACTCTGCATCTCTTGGAATATATTAGTTAACATTAAAGATTGCTTCTGTAAGGTCACACGGCCAAGAGGAGCCAACGTGTCTATGCTGTTATTTGTTAAAAAAGCCTTATCAATCATTTGGATGGTTGATAATTAGATGCAGGACTTGCTTACCAGGATTCAGTATTGCCTGTGTTAAGTTCAAGAAGTACTTTGTTCCTTTTTTCTTTTTATTTACTTGGTTAGGGCAGTGAAAGCAACCTTTTTTAGTCTTAGATGCCTGTGGGGATCAGTAGGTCTTTTAATGTAGGGTAACCAAAACCTGGTGAGTTAACAGACTACTGTCTTCCAGGAATGGCCCAGAGCATGAGTGACATACATAAATGCTTTCCTGTTGGCCTCCCTTTCCTCACTTCTTAGAAACAACTTTGTTGCTGACTCCTCAGAGGTTGCAATGCCTCCTGTTTGTGTAGTGCTTGGATATTAGCGTTTTCCTGTAGTCCATGAGGCCATGTTTGTTCTTAACAACAACCTAGTAAAATAAATATAACAGATGTTTTTGTGTTACACAAAACTAGGAAACTAAGACATTTTAAAGGTTGAACAATTTGTACAAGGTTGTAAAACTGGTTGTTTGTTTGTTTGGACAGGCTGGCTTCAAATTCAGAGATCGGCCTGCCTCTGCCCACCTCATGCTGGTGGTGGTATTTTATTTTGTGCTGAAACAGAGTTTTTCAAACATAGAATTGTAGGCTGGCACTGGGACACAGTTTGATTGACTTCCAAAGCCAGGATGTTGGACTTCTCAGGTCGATGAGATTTGTAAATTGGGATTGGTGCTGAGATTCAAAGGGAATGGAAGCTGACAGGACACTTGGGGTCTACAGCAACACTGAAGGATCGGGTTTGTGGTTTGTCTTCTCTCACTCTTCATTCATTTGGGGAAAGCAAAACTCAGAGGACCAGGCTCCAGGATGGCTCAGCAGTCAAAGGCACCTGCCACCAAGCCTGACAACCTAAACTCAGTCCCCGGGACCCTCCACACGCATGCCATTGCACATGCCTGCCCACAGAAATACGTGCATATCAGAGGTGGTCCTTAGAGGATTCCTTCAGACTTTGTTTCCTTCATCAGGAAATCAGACTGGGGTAGGTGGGCATGGTGGCATGTGCCTGTAACCCCATGAATGCCACTTGGGAAGCTAAGGCATGGGGATCGTGAGTATGGGAGTAGTGTAGGCTATATAGCGAGTTTGAAATACTGTCTCAGCACAAATAAAAACAGCACCAACACTTGGGTGGTGGATCTCTGAATTTGAGGCCAGCCTGTCCTTCAAGTGAGTTCCAGGGCTGCGTAGAGAGACCCTGTCCCAAAAAGAAAAGCACAAACAAACAGACAAAAACCAGCAAAACAGAGCTATGTTTTTTTTTCATAATTAACTTTTCACTCTATAAAACTTTTACATTTATTCTTGTGGGTCCTTTTTCTCAAAGAAATCTGTTTGAGATGTGGTACCCCACACCTGTAACCTAGTACTCAGCAGGCTGAGGCCACCCTCAACTTCATAGTGATACCCTGCCTTTGTACACTTTGGCCTTGAACTCAACTGTGTAGCTGAATGTGACCTTGATCTCATCCTTCTGCTTTTGACTCTTGGATGCTAGGATTGCAGGCATATGCCATAGTACCCTGAGAAATTCTGGGTTGCTTGTTTGTTTGTTTGTTTTTAAATCCAAAATATGAAGCCATTTATTTGACATTTTCATGCTAATGTTTTGTGTTTGTTCCAGCCGCAGATGACCCTCCCCGGCCTGCCTTTGACTCACTGCTGTCTCGGGACATGGCAGGCTACATGCCAGCGCGGGCAGATTTCATTGAGGTAACAAACATGTGTTTTAGCAGACAATAAGGAGAAACTTACAAGGTTATTATCTCTTACTAAAGGAAGATTAGGATTTTTCAGGCCTGTGAAGTGGCATTTGCTTGTTCCTTTTCCCGCTGTGAGCACTCTTACCTGTTTAGCAGTGACAGTTCTGAGTGAGAGCCGACCTCCTAGGGTATGGTGGTATTGCTCCCACTGACTTCATAGGTGTGAAATGTCTAGTTATCATTCCACAGTGAGGGGTTTTCAAAGGTTGACAAGCCAAGGACCAGGTTACATTTTAAGCTTTTTCGATTATAAAGTTCCTATTGCAGCCAGACTTTAATATTATTCGAAAGTAGCATACAAACATTTTGAGTTTTAGAGAGGCCTGGGTTGTACTGTGAAAGCCTGTCTCAAAAAAACAAACAAACAAACAAAAGCATAGATAATATATAAACAAAACAAAGAGATACAGTTGTCTTCCAATAAAAGTTTATTTCCCAGGCTAAGGGCTGGGTAATGGTTGTATATACATGTGTCCATTCAAACTATGTTCCTTACTTAGTCATGGAATTAAAGAATAACGTGGAAGTAGTGTCAAGTTCTAACTTGCTATTTGAAGTCATCTGCAGTGCTCTTGGAGCTAGGGGTGTCAAACTAGAGCCCAGCCTGCCATACCTAGCCGGGCGTTTTGTTCACAGCAGTGGGAGTGCATAGCCACCCCATAGTCTTCCTTTTCTGGGAACTGTCTTTGAATAGACTGCTCTAACCTTATTGTAGAGTACAAGTCGTATTAGGACTAAACAGATCCCTCAAAAAGTAGTAAAAGGAAAATGAATTCATGCAGAGTACTTGAAGGCCTAATCAAAGATTCTCTTTGGAATGAACAAACTATTAAACATTTTTAAACAATAGGCTTGACTTCACTCTTAGTATTGTGGTATCTCAGCGCTATTTTTCTATAATTTTCCCTTAGACCAGTATCTTTGCCTTTTATCCGATTTAGTACTTAGCAGATATTTTTCTCTTTGCATCTGAAGCATGGCTATTGTAAAGGCATTATTCAAAACTGATGGCTTCCGGTGTTCTTCTCTCTCTCCTCTAACAGGAGTTTGACAATTATGCAGAATGGGACTTAAGAGACATTGATTTTGTTGAAGATGACTCGGACATCTTACATGGTAACATTTATTTTATCAGAGGCTTATTGACTACAAGTATGGATGACACTGTGCTGGATGCTGGAATATAAGGATTAATAAAACATGTACTCTGCCCTTAGCAAATTCAGAACTTTGTGGTTGGACTGGTGACATGGCTCAGTGGTAGAGTATGCCCTAGGCCCAGGGTTGGATTCAGGCACTACAGAAAACCAAAATCTAGTTAAGTTGCTGAATTCACCTTCTTGCCAAGCTTTGGCCTGTCTGACTTGTGATGATAGTAAGAATATAGAACACATAATAGAACTTGGGAGCTATCCAGTCTCTTGGGCTGGAAGCCCACATTGAGGTAGTTGATTAATAGTCCTTGCCTCTTTAGGGAAATAGTACACAGACCTTGGATTTCAATTGTAACTGCAGATACTGTTCACCGTCATTTGTTAATACACAGTTAGGAAATGGTCAAGAGTGTACTTTAGACCAAAATTGGGAGTTCTTATTTCTCAGAACTGTTGATTTTAAATTATATTGTTATTTAGGTATACATTTGTGCTCGTGTGTGTATGCCTGTACACATATATCTGGAAGTCAGATGGCAACCTTGGGAATCATTCTTCAGGTGCTGCCCTATCTTTTTCTTGAGACAGCCTCTCACTCTATACAGAACTTGCCAGGTAGACTAGACTAGATACACAGTGAGCCCTGGGGATATGGCTGTCTCCATCTCCCCAAGAATTACAAGTATATGCCACCAAGCCCAGATTTTCTTTCAAGTGGATTCAGGTTAAGAGCTTTACTGACTGAACTGTTTCCCCAGCTCCCCTTCCCATGTTAGAAATGGAGACAGCGTCTTACATAGCCTAGAGTCTCAAACTTGCCTTATAGCCAAGGATAGTTTTGAACTCCAGATTCTATGGCCAACTCCTGGATGCTGCATTTATTGGGATGCGTCACTTTCCTCCACACTGGAGACTGAGTGTTATGAACTGTATGATACACAAATAACTGCTCTTAAAGAGACTGAGAAGCACTGGAGATCAAGGGTGTGCCTTCCTGGCAGCACACCAGGGCTACCTTGTTTATGGTCTGAGCTCTTACAGTAGCTTTTCTGGCAGCATTAACCATGGCTGACACATGCTGCCCCCAGCAATCACTCAGAACAACAAGTAAAGGAGTCCAGGAGCCCAAGAGACTCGGAGGGAACATTTAAGCATACCTGGCACACAGAGGGGCACAGATTGGTGGGAATCAGGACATTGATTCAAGCTTGGGCTTGCTTCTGAGTCACCGTGGAATCCTGGGCAAGTCCTTGGAGTCCTGTTTCTTTGTGTCCCATATGATTGGTGAAAAATAACACCAATTAGCCAGGGTGTACATGTGTCCAGTGGATGAGGGTGTGCAATGCAGACTGGTGTTATTATTCCATACATTGTACTTCTAATAGAACTGGGCATTAGCAATATTCCTTTCAGACTCCCTCACTCATACTGAAAGGAATTTGGGCTGATGCCAACAAGCTTTCTTTGTGTCACCCAAAGATTTGTGTTGATTCATGGAATTTATCCAATAAAGTCAGCTTTGTAGTCTATTATAGAGTCATGGGTGTAATAGAGTGATAGTTAATTACATTCCAAGTATACCAGAAGATTCCTAACATGGGTCCAGGAAACACATGTCACGTATTGCAATATCTGAGGAAAATAAGGAAGTCCTGCAGTCTCGTAAGTGGCACTGTCTCCTGCCTTGTTGACATAAGCTATTGCTGGTTCAGAAAGAAACAAGAGGACTCATTAAGTCTCTGGTCTTGTGACACTGAGTTTTCCAGGCAGATGCTTAGTGAGCCCACTGGGCTCACCTTTCATCTGTGAAAAAAATCTCTCTAAATATGTAGACAACCCCTTTCTTAAAATGTCCCAGGGTCCTAAACTTATGAGTGGGTTGTCTTCCTGGTTATTGTCCTATAACCCAGGGAAGAGGGTTTGCAGTGCTTCTCAGGGTTGCATGCTAGCGTAGTTTGTGCTCCCTCTGGCTGGTTGGTTTCAGACTAACTCTGTCGCCAAGGCTGACTTAAAACTTGCACTGTGGATCAGGTTGTCCTGGAATCCTGTTGTGTCCGTCTGTTTTCAAGAGCTGATACTTCATTCATGTGCCATCATGCCAAACTTGCATGCCAGCCATCTCTCTGTGAAACTTCACTTTATCAAGGCCCCTCTGCCAGCCATGGGCCCCCTTTATTCTCCACAGTGTATTTCTTTTTTTTTTTTTTTTTAAGATTTATTTATTTATTATATGTAAGTACACTGTAGCTGTCTTCAGACACTCCAGAAGAGGGAGTCAGATCTTGTTACGGATGGTTATGAGCCACCATGTGGTTGTTGGGATTTGAACTCCGGACCTTCGGAAGAGCAGTCGGGTGCTCTTACCCACTGAGCCATCTCACCAGCCCCACAGTGTATTTCTTCTATTTAAATTCCCATCTTTTAGACCAGAGGTCCAGCAGATCTTTCTGCATTCACTTGTTACTGTCTCTCATTTTATAGAAATCCAGTTGTATATGCATAGGTGGTTAGATAGAAATGCTATAATAATACTAACATTAATACTACTAATAATAGCTAAGATATATTTCATTTACTGTTTGCCAGGTACCATTTTAAGTCCTTCACGTGTATGAATTTTTTTTCTATTGGACCAGGGTTTTGCTATGTAACCCAAGCTGCTCCCAAACTCTTTTTTTTTCTGCTTTAGCTTACTGCATGGCTTATGGGCATGCACCACTTCACCTAGCTCTATGGAGTCATCTAATACTTACAGGACCCTATGAGTTGAGAATTACCACTATTTCTGCTTTATAGATGGGGAAACTGGAAAGGTCAAGTACTTGCCTCCTATATACAAGCAGCAAGTAGCAGAACCATTCTCAAGTCTGTTCTTAGCATTGTACAATACCATCAAGATTTTGTTGGTTTTGAAGGTGTTTTGTGGGGGTAATGTTTATTTAGTTCTATGTGTATGGTATATGTGTGAGTGCATGCGTGTATGCCGTGACACTAATATGGAGGTCAGAGAACAGCTTGCAGGAGTTGGCTCTCTTCTTCCACCATGTGAGTTTCAGGGATCAAAGTCAGATTGTCTGGTTTGGTGGTATGTGTCTTTCTTACTGAGCCATCTCAGGGGCCCCTATTTTTTTGTTTGTTTGGTTTGGGTTTTTTTTGTTTGTTTGGTTGGTTTGTTTTTTTTTTTTTTTTTTGAGTTATGGTTTTACACTGTAGCATAAGTTAGCCTCAAACTTATAGCTGTTCTTCTGTGATGGCCTTCTGAGTGCTGGGATTAGAGGCGAGAGCCAGTATACCTACGACATCCATCCTTAATATTTTTGTTGCTGATTCTTTCCTTGGCTCACATTTGTAGTCTTATGTAGCTGTACCTCATGGAGAGGTGGGAATAGATAATGTTCTCTTTTTACATTCAAAGAAATATGTAAAGTTAAGTAATTTGCCTCTGGCTTCCTAATTACTAACTTTAATCATTAGGTTACATAGTTTTCATTTGTAGAATTATTTTTGTGCATCTTGGCCAAAAGTTTACAGGGGCAAATAACTATTTTGTTTTGTTTTGTTTTCAAGACAGGGCTTTTCCATGTGTCCCTGGCTGTCCTTGAACTCAGTCTGTAGACCAGGCTGGCCTGGAACTCAGAGATCCACCTCCCTTTGCTTCCCAAGTGCTTGCATTAAAGATGTGTACCACCACGCCTGGCCTTATTTTATTATGTTTTTTTAAACTATTTATATGTATGTATGTGCATGAGAAGGTCAGAGGAAGATGTCAGATGTCTTCCTTTATCACTATTAGTCAGGGTTCCCCAGAGTCCCTATATATGTTCCTATATATTAAGGGAATTTATTGTGGTGACTTACAGGCTGCAGTCCAACTTAACCCAGCAGTGGGCAGCTGTGAGTGGGAAGTCCAAGAGTCTAGTTGCTCAGTCCACCAGGCTAGTTGTCTCAGCTGTCTTCTGTATAAGCTGGGATCCTGAAGAAGTAGGCTCCAACAGATGTGCTGGCAAGAAAGTGCAAGAGGGTAAAGAAGAGTGAGCCTTCCTTCTTCCAATGTCCATATATAGGCCTCTAGCTGAAGGTGTGGCCCAGGGGTGTGTACTACCATTGCTGGATTTGGAGCTTGCTTTGTCCCAGGCTGGCCTTGAACCCAGAGATCTGCTTGCCGAAGTTTTCTGGGATTAAGGATGTGTACTACCTTGCCTGGGCCTAATCTTTTCGTGGCCACTGTGTCAAGATCTAGGTCAGAAGCCTGAGTCTTCCAGCCCCAAGATCTGGATCACAGGTGTGTCCTCCATTTCTGGGTTATAGTTCATTCCAGACACAGTCAGGTTGACAGCCAGGAAGAGCCATCACACCTGTCCACATCTTTTGAGACAGCATCTCTCACTGAACCTGAACTCCTCTTTTTGGCTAGGCTGACGGGTCAGCCAGCCCCCAGGATCTGTCCATCTCTGTCCTCCAGCCGGGGTTGCAGGCACTTGCAGCCCGGCCCAGCTTTTGAAAGATTTGAACTCATGTGTTTCGCTTTTGTAGCAATCACTCATGCCCACTGAGCCATCTCCCTAACCACTTAATTTTTTAAAGATTTTTTTTTGGGGGGGGGGGGGACAGGAGAAGCATACAGCTTTAATCCATTTTACACTCATTTTATAGAAATAAAGACTCAGGAGACAGAGGCAGGAGGATCGCAGAGTTTGAGGTCAGCCTGGGCTGTGAAGCTGAGGACAGCCAGGACTATATAGAGATCTTACCTCAAAAACCACCATAGAGCTTTTTATTTTTATTTTTTAAAATAAAATAAAATGATGTTTATTTGTGTGTGTGCAGCTATGTGCACATGAGTGCAGGTGCCTACAGAGGCTAGAGATTGTCGCTTTCCCCAGAGCTTGAGTTACAAGCCATTTTGAGCTATGGGTGCTAGGAACGGAAATCATAATCCTCTGCAAGAGCTCTGACCACTGAGCCATCTCTCCAGTCTCACTCAGACTCCAGTTGAGAATGACCTTGAACCTGACCCTCCTACCTCAACCTCCCAATGCTGGGATTACGGTGTGGCTCAGAGTTTTGCTTCTTATGATTACCTGTTTGTGACCCTGCGTTGAGGATTTTGGTTGGCCTCTCTGCAGTTAAATTCTCTCAGTTGATTTTCTTGCCAAGCAAGCAAGCAGTAAGTGCCTTCTGTCAAGAAAACAGAAACATGTTGCTAGCTATTTTGAACAATGTTAGAAATACATTGAAGTGGGAAGGAGCTGCCCACTTCTTAAAATATTTTAAGGCCAGCCATTTGGAAACTATCAGTCCCCAGTGTAATCACAGGGCGACTGTTCTTCCCCCAGAGCTGAAATTTCAGGACCTTGTGTCAGTGGGTAGATTCTGGGTGATTCTATGTAGTGGTCTCCGGCCAGTTTGTCTGGCAACTCGTGCAGGTCCTCAGAGGTTTCACAGGGCTGCCTTCTTCGCACCCTGCCCTGCACCTCCCTGGCTGTTATGCTGTTAAGATCTTGCAGTTTTTGCTGCTGAGTGTGCTTTGTAAGAAAGGGGGTCGTTTCCAGTACTAATTCTTCTCTGGTAGAATGCCAGCTCTCCTCCCATTGCGGCTGTTTCTTCCCTTGTTGCCTGGAGCCAATGGCACTGAAATGATCAGGCAGTAGAACCAGTGGTTAGCAGTATTTATTTATAGATTATTTTTGTAGTACAGTCCCAAGGTTACTTCTGTTTTAATTTAGTCATTCCTACACAAATCTCAGGAAACAACAAAGTAAAATTAGCATTTTACGAAATTACAGAAATGTCTTTATCAAAATTATCTCTAATTTGCACTGTCTAAGATCTCCAAGATACTTCTCTTCTATAGAATATATCTAAGTGGATAGATAGTGAAGGATTTAAAGGGCCTAAATGTGGGTATTTCCACTATGATGACTTTTGTTCTTTTTTTTTTTTTTTTTTTTTTTTTAGATTTTTTTTTTTTTTTTTTTTTTTTTTTTTTTTTTGGAGTCGTTTCTTCTCGGTCCTTCCATTGTCATAAGAAACTTTAATCCTTGTCTGTGGTCACACTGTATGTCAGGGACTTGTTCCCTTCCCCTTTCCACAACCTGCCCACCAAACAGGCTTTGTTAAACAAAGACAGGGTATGGATTTTCCTATGGTATCAGGAATTTCTCAAATCAAGAAATATTTCATTCTTAAGTTTGTAATACAGAGTTTGGTGGCACATGCCCTTATTCTCAGCACTGGCAAAGGAGAAACAGGTAGATCTCTGTGAGTTCAAGGACAACTTTCCAGGCCAGCTAAGATTACTTAGTAAGATTGTCTACAAGAAGAAGGTAAATAGGTAAGAAGGAAGGAAGGGGAGGGAGGGAGAAAAAGGAGAGATGGAGAGAAAGAAAAAGATGTTTGTTGCCTTAAGGATTTGAGAATCCATCCCTTAAATCTGTTGGGAGGTGGGTATGTGTGCAGGTTTTTACATAGCACAGGCTACCCTGAACCTTAGTACTTCTGTCACCATCTTCTAAGTGATACGATTGCATGTGCCCACATAAATCTTATTACATTGCTGCAGCTTTCCAGGATGGTACAGGGCTCAAGACTTTTCTTTGCCTTCATACAATTAAAAATAAATGCTGATTTTTATGCACCATTATATTGTAAGGGTCCATGATTCGCTGAAGAATGATACCCCAGACTCAAATAGTATGCAAAAGCACAGAGCATTTTATTCTGTAGAAGTCCAGGATGTTGGGATCTCCAAAATGGAGACACCCAATTGAGCTCGAAGGCCCAATTTAAAGTACATTAGGGGAATTCCTGGTAGGTGGCCTTTATCTTAATTGGTTGGCTTTATATTTAGAGACTCAGGGGGTGGGAGGGTGGAAACTGTTATTGACCCATTGCCCTTGCCTCAGACCAGGTGGCTGGCAGCTTCTGAGTGTTTGCCTGAGGCCTGGGGTTTCAGTCATCGACTTGCCTAGACTTACCCAGTTCACAGAAACAGAGAGCTAGGCTTAGTCTCCTGAACTGCCAATTTGAAGCCTGTCATGGAGTCAGCCTGTCTCAATATTCTGTTCTCTTACTTCATTGGTCCTATTTTTTCTCCTTCAGTCATATAGCTTGATTTGAATAGAAATGTAGATTTCAAACTGTTCTGTGGAGGGACCTCCAAGGACTCTTGCTGGGAAAGGTAGCAGGGTCTATAGTAGGAGGCTCAGCTAGGTGAGATTTAACTTACTGTGCTAAATAAGAATTTGTTTGAAAACAATGTTTAAAATTAATAGAACATGACTCATTGCTGTCCTGGGCTAATCTTGAACATGGACATCTGTATAAAGGGTGAAGATGAGATTGTATTGCTTTTGAATTACCAGCATTCCAGGGGCTCTGGGATGAATTCGGAATGAAGCTTACTTGCTGAAAGATAAATGAATATTCAAATTCATCGCTAGAAAGACTGCTTCTTTTTTTTTTTTTTTTTTGAAATTATGTTGCCTGACGTGGTGACAGGCTGTTGGAGACGCTGAGGGCCTTACCTCCTTGAATATACTCAGTAATGAAAACACAGATACCACACTACACTTACACAAAGCTTAAAGACACACTAAGTCCTTAAGATAGTTCTAGAGTGTGCTGAAGTCATTAAATTACAGTGCTTTCAGGCTCTCATGAAGAGTGGTTATTAAGCAGTGCGGTGCTATGTTATATGCTACTCAGTGTTTCTTCTAGAATTGTTAATAATTAGTCTGCACTTTTTAACCCCGGAGGTCTTCTAATTATAACCTGCCTGTGCAATTTTTTTAAATTAATAATTTTATTCATTTACACTTCAAATGATATTCCCCTTCCCAGCTAACCCTCCACCAACCGTCCTCCCATCCCATCCCCTCCTCCATAGTTTTTTTTTCTTTTTTGACTTTTAAGTTTTTATTAATAAACTATTAAGCCAGGTTTAGGGTAGGACTAACAGAGAAAGTAATGCCACTAACAGCCAACAGGTGGAAGGTTCATTGTTTTTTTAGACAGGGTTTCTCTTTGTAGCCTGGCTGTTCTTGAACTTGCTCTGTAGACCAGATTGGCCTTAAACTCAGAGACCCCCCTGCCTCTACCTCCCAAGTGCAGGAATTAAAAGCGTGGGTCACCACGACCAACTTCATTGTTTTTCTAGCAGCTCTGGACCCAGTCACCTGCATTTAGATCCCTGATCCTTCCTTAGCAGTGTGTGGTCTGGGGCTGGTTGTTTTCTGAGCATGTTGTAGTAGGACCACGGAAGAATAATAGGAAACACCGTGTACCGTGTAGAACTTGAGCTCCTGTAAGTGGTGTGGTGTAGTTAGAAGCAAGGGCGCTGCATCAACAAATTGTATTGTAAAATAATCCTCACTCCCGTTTGGGGGGCAGGGAGTTGGGGAAGGCAGGGAGCACAGTCCGTATGATACAATAACGTTCTTCTATGAGGAGGCACAGGGATGACAAGAAGCAGGATGCCCATGTTGAGGGATAGGATTAGGCAGGAAGAGATGCCTGGCTATGTAGAAAGAAGGCAAAGAGGTTCCAGGTTGGTTTCTGTCTTAGACAATTAGCTTTGCTGTAATGCTGTTAACCAAGGTAAGAGTTTTAAAAGATGGGAAAAAGGCAAAAATATGTAAGTGCTATGGGTGCCATGTGAGTAGGGCTATCCAACCGGATGTAAAGCTTAAAATGGTTGTGAGAGTTTTAGATTGTATAGTCTGGTGGAATTTGAAAATGTGGTGAGGAGTGTGGTGGGGACAGATAGAGCAGAAGAGTGGCACTGATTCCAGTTGTCCCTCTCGTTCACTGGCACCAAAGCTAGAAGGGTTGGAGCACGAGTAAGCAAGGCATGGCTTTGCAGTGTGTAAGCTGCTGAATGTATCTTTTCATTTAGAGCACAGAACTCAGCAGCATGCTAACGCTGTCCATCAGGACTGTCCTGTGGTTGTCTCTTAGCTGAACCCTGTGCCATTACAGCAATAACATTTGCCTGGTCTGGGCTTGGTTGCTAGTGCTACTAAAATAATGATAACAATATGATGGAGAAATTTAGTGTGCTCAGATATTTTTTATAAAATAGTTAAGGTTTGGTTAAGCCAGGTATGGTAGCACATGCTTATAATCCCAGCTCTTGGGAGGGAGAGGCAGGAGGATAGCTGTAAATTCAAATCCAGCCAGTATGGCAAAACTCTGAATCAACACCCTCCCTTAGAAATAATTGTTTGACAGGGAATTTTTTGTTTTAACTTTTATTTTTATGTTTATTATTTATATGTACATTTGTATTTATAGCTCTGAAGATGGCTGTGGTGGATATCTATCATTCCAGGTTAAAAGAGAGGCAAAGAAGAAAAAAGTAAGTATGGGAGAGCCATCATGTTTTCTCTCACCTTTGGACTGTCGATTGCATGTTGTCCATAAGAACGCTCTACTTGTGGCTTACCTTGTGACCTTGTACTCACCACCCTGTGTGGTGCGTGGAATAGGGTTTATCTATGTAGCTCTGGATTTCCTGGAACTCATCTGTAGATCATGCTCAAACTCAGAGATCCACCTGCCTCTGCCTCCAGAGTGTTAGGATTAAAGGTGTGTGCCACCACTGTCCAGCTTTGATCCATAAATGTTTTAAAGAAATTTTGGCAAGCTTTACTGTTCTTTCCTTTCCAGCAGACCGAAATAGACCCTCAAGGACAGGAAGTCTAGCTCACCAACAGTGTAAGGCCCCAGGATAATCCTCAGACACCCCCCAAATGTGTTGCTCTAATTTTCATAGTAGGTAAATAGATAAATAGAAGACAGACAGTTACATATACATTAAGACATAAAAATTATAAAATCTTAAGTATTGTATTACAGTGGCGAACAGTTAAGAAAGACTATGCAGGAATGTGCCATGTACACAGACATGTTTGTTGTTGTGATAGTACTTATTTCTGGATTCAGTTGTATCTGCAATAAAGAGGAGATGTCTGTCACTGGGAGAGACTTGAAGGATCTGTGTGATGCTTTCTCCAGCATGTCTGGAACAGCTTCTGTGAGGTGCTGCAGAAGCTCCAGCCGCTCCATGAGAAGCCTCAATGCTAGTCACAAACACCTCTGGTATAAATCAGAGGTTCTGGATGTGTAACCAGTGTGGTTTATTGAATTTGCTTAGTTTAGCACTCAGAGTATTGTAGAACTTGGCCGTTGAGAGTTGCTGTGAAGTCTTACATTCATGTTGTTCTTCCTTTTAAACATGGTCGGTCTGTATTTCAAGTGGCTTCAAAGTAGGTAAATGCATTGTCGTTATAAATGCTTAATATGTAATCATTGTGTCCTTTCTTGGATCTCGGCTAACATTTCACTTAAGTGACTCTTCTTAATTATCATTTCTACAAGTTGTATAGGTTATTATCATAGTGACAGATTCCTTTACCATCTTGACAGACACATGTTTTTCAGCATTTGTCAGTAGTAACTGAGTCATCTGTGCAAGTCCTCTATGTCCCAAGAGGAGCAGTGGTTCTCAACCTTCCCAGTGCTTCTGACCCTTTAACACATTTCCTCATGTGGTGATCTCCAACCATAAAATTGTTATGTCGTTGCTACTTCATAACTGTAATTTTACTGCTGTTATGGATCATAATGTAGGTATTGATAGGCAGGATACCTGATATGTGACTCCCAGAGGGGTCATGCCCACAGGCTAAAAACTGCTGATTTAGAGGCTAATTCAGAAGTGTGTGGAGACTAACTTCTCAGGACCCTGATATTCCACCGCATAGAAGACACAAATGTGAAACTTCTAAAATTTTTAGTTCATTTATTGTGTTTATTTTAAGCAGGGTTTTTCTTTGTAGTCCTGGTTGTCCTGGAACTGACTCTGCAGAGCAGACTGACTTCAAACTCAGATCCGCCTGCCTCTGCCTCCTGAGTGCTGGAATTAAAGCTATGTGCCACCACTCCCCAACCTGAAACTTAGTTTTAACACATAGATTATTGTGTTTTGTTTTTCTTTTTAATTCTAGGATTATAAGAGATCACGGATTAGTCAACCTTAGGAAGTTCCGACGTGAGTATGAGCTGATCTTTTTATTCTAAATTTTTCTAACATTGTTGAGTGGTTTTGGATTACTGTGGGAGTGTTAACACATTGCATGCTAGCTAGCATCACTCTGGAAGAATTCAAGGTTCTGATACAGGATTGATGCTGTCAATCACTAGTAAAGAGTGTCTAGCATATTGGAGGAGATGTTATCCCTTGCACAGAAACCAAAAGCAAAACAAAACCAAAAGTATTGGAGGTAGCTCTTATCCACAGTGACAGTGAAGAGCCATTCATTTATAGTCAACAACATTGCCTAAGAATTAATTGTTATAGTAATTGCAGCATCAATATTAATGGGTCATTTTCTAGACAGTCTGGTTTCAGAACTGTGTTAATCATAACCTTGGTCATCAGGTTATAAAAACATTTTTCACATCTGGAGAAGATGGTCAACAATTAAGAGCACTTGCTGCTCTTTCAGAGGATTAGGGTTTGGGTCCCAACACCTACACGGTGGCTCACCACCATCCATGTGTTATTTCAGTTCCAGGGAAATTGATGCCCTCCTTTTCTTTTCTTTTGGTTTTTCGAGACAGGGTTTCTCTGTGTAGCCCTGGCTGTCCTGGAACTCACTCTGTAGACCACACTGGCCTCGAACTCAAAAATCTACCTGCCTCTGCCTCCTGAGTGCTGGGATTAAAGGTGTGTGCCACCACTGCCTGGCTTTGATGTCCTCTTTTTATCTCTGTGGGCATACATGTGGTGCACATACATACATGCAGGCTGAGCACTCATGCAATTTCTTTTTCTTTTTCTTTTCTTTTTTTTTTAAAGATTTATTTATTTACTATGTATGTATGCATTGTTCTGCTTACATGTATGTATGCCTACACACCAGAAGAGGGTACCAGATCTCATTACAGATGGTTGCGAGCTACCATGTGGTTGCTGGGAATTGAACTCAGGACCTCTGGAAGAGCAGTCAGTGTGCTCTTACCCACTGAGCCATCTCTCTAGCCCTCTTTTTTTTTTTTTTTAAAGGAAAATCAGTAGAGGGGTTGGGGGAGTCTCACAATTGGAAGAGTGCCTGCCTCAGCGCAGCATAAATCAGCTTGTCACACAGGGATATTCCAGATGAAATAAATATTCTTTGGTTGTTGGTGGGGTTTTTTGTTGTTGTTGGGGGTTCTTTCTTTCTTTCTTTTTTTTTCTTTTGTTGTTGTTGTTGTTGTTGTTTTAGACAAGGTTTGACTGATTTCTCGCTGGTGTCCCTACACCTCGTTGAATGGTTTCTTACATCTTTGCTTTCCTTGTTTTCCTGCACTAATCTTTATCAGAAATTTGGGCCAGCGTTGTTTGATAACACAGGCTCTGCCCTTTTAATTCCCTTTCTCTCATGACGGCAGTACCTGGTCTTGTGCCTGGTCCCATGCAAATTAAAAGGCATGAGGAGGGACATCAATAGTACTTAGTAGTAGCGACAATCTCCCCGATAACATCCTTCTGTGAGGTGCTGTGACACTGTAATTATGATTAATGACTTGTGTTCTCAGCTGTTCTGTTTGCATGCTGTCATGGGCATCTTAGTCATGTGAGCATAGGAAAATGTCCTTGCGTTTCACTTCCTGTTTTAAAAAATAATGTCACAAACTTAGAGGCACCTATGTTCTCTGACGTGTTGTGTTTCAATTCTTCAGTAATGGAACGGCGGTATCCCAAGGAGGTTCAAGACCTTTATGAAACAATGAGGAGATTTGCAAGGATTGTGGGACCCGTGGAGCATGACAAGTTCATTGAAAGCCATGCATGTAGGTGGTTTTAGGAACTTGTGTGTGTGTGTGTGTGTGTGTGTGTGTGTGTGTGTGTGTGTGTGTGTGTGAAAGAGAGAGAGAGAGCACGAGAGAGAGCGAGCACGAGAGCGAGCAGAGGAATTGGGGTTTGCTGGCCAGCACCTAGCTCCAGGCTTACTGAGAGACTGTCTCAAAGTAATAAGGTAGAAAATGATGTTACGAGAACCCATGATGTCGTCCTCTGGCCTCTGTGCATGTGTGCACCACACAGAGGCACACACCCAGACAGGCACACACCCACATCTTACCACACACACACACACACACACACACACACACGCACACCCACATCTACTTCAAAGACAAAAAACTTTAGTAACTTACAAGTTAGTAGAGGGTTTTTGGTTTGTTTCTTTTTTAGTATCTTTTATTTTTGTCTTTGTTTTAAAACAGGGTCTTGCTGTGTATGTAGCCTAAAAGCTCCTAAGTAGTCCAGGCTTAGGTCTGACTTAGCACCCTCCTGCCTTCACCTTCCTAGAACTGCATTACAGGTGTGTGTCACCATGTGGAGCAGTTTTAACTTCTTATAGGACGTGTCAGGTATCTCGAGAAGCAGAGGGAACATGATGAACTATATCTGTGTGGCCATCCTCAGCGGTTTTCAGCACAGTGGCTATCCAATATCATCTGACTGTCCGTGCCCTTCCCTCTTGACCATGAGCTGGTTATTCTGAAGCCAATTCCAAATACTGTATTTGTTTTGCCTATAAACATTTTAGTATTAAAGCTTGTTTAAGTCATGGGAACAGGGTTGTTGACTTGTGGAAATGGTCCTTCCCTCTTCCTCTGGCCTGTCTATGATGTTCCTGAGAGCATTCGTCCCAGCTATAATTGAATCATCCACTATTAAAAAAAAAAAAAAAATTGAAGCCCTTAAGCAGAAAGGCCAAAGACTTTGAGGCAGCCTGCACGGGGGGCTTGTTTCTATACAACACACATGAGAGCTGTATATTTATTTGGCTCCTTGCCAAGGACCAGCCTCACTGTGGAGAAGGGTTCTGAGAGAAGAGGTATCTGGGAGCAGTGAAAACAAATGACTCAAAGTCAAACCGTGGGTCCAAACTGATGGCCTGTGCTCTAGCTTTTCTAGTCTGCTGCTCTCTGTGTTCTGCTTTCTCCGTGGCGATCTCTCTATGTTCTGCTTGCTTGCTATTCTAAGAGATCTCTCTGTCCATGCCCTACTTCTTTGTGTGGGTGTGTCTGTCTGTGTCTCTGTCTCTGTTTCTGTCAGTTCTCCAACAGTTCTCTCTTTTTGTTTTAAAAAATTCTCTGGATAGCTCATCTCTTGCAGAATACAGGTCCATTCTTTTATTTTACATATCAATCCAGTCATTTGCTCCAGGTTTTCCTTTTGATTATCTTATGAATCAGCTTATGTGACAGCAAGCCTACATTTTTTTCTTAACATTGCAAAAGAATTCAGAAATCTGTGTGCCTTTGTTAAGCACAGATTATAAAATACTTGTGTGGGACCCTGAAATTGCCATTTTTACCACATCTGGGCCTAACCTTGCTTAGACTGACCTTGAACCCCAGAATCTGCCTGTCTTTGTGTTTTTCTGACAATCTGACTCATAGTGTAGCTGCCTTTGTTCCTTTAAATTCATGAAGCCCCTCATAATTCATATTGCATCCTTATATTTTGCATAGTTGAGAAATTATATATATTTTTAACTCATGTACTTAGAGTTCTTTCCTATAACCTTAAAGGCTGTCCTGAAGGTCCCAACATTGACCATTTTGTGGAGACATAGTCACATTCTACATTCCTGGACTCATCTTTTTTCTAATTCTCATGAAGTCATTATCGTAACAGGGAGGACATTCCTCGGAGGAATGTGAAATGTGTACATTATTACACAAACAAGCCTTTTCCCCACAGCAGCATCGACACTCATGAAAGCTCACACTGGGGCCCTGTCCCAGGGGCAGGGACTATGTCACTCTGCCCCACCAGGGACACACCACACTCTGCATCTCCTGTAGGCTCACACTGGGGCCCTATCCCAGGGGCTAGGACCATGTCACTCTGTTCCCACCAGGTCCACACCTTCAGTTCTGAGAAGTTTTTATGTTGTGTTGTTTTGATTTTCTAGAAACATTTTCTTATCATTACTCTCATTGTGCAAATGTTTCTTAGGAAGCATCCCAGGCATTTGTCTGAGCCAGGTTGATTGTCCTGGGGAAACACCTTCCTTGATTGTCAGCGTTTGCGTGGTTGGTATCGGGTGACTATTCTTTCCTTCCTGTCCTAGTTTATATCATTCCTGGCATATGTGTCACTACAGAGAACCACACCCATGGGTAGCTTTTCCTTCATCCCATGTTTAAAAAGCACCCTTGTTGGAATGTTCTATCACAAAATAATATAGCAGTGTAGTTTGAGCTGTGTGCTGGTTGATGGAATATGCAGTGTTCTTTGGTGCCTATAGGAAAAGGCTTGAGTAAAGCTTTGTCCTTGCTGTGCAGCGGAGCCTCATCCAGAGGCAAACTGCATCAAAGAACTTGACTGTGTGAGTAGAAATGCTATCACAGTAGATAGCAAAGGGACATTTAGATTAAAAAACAAAAAACAAAAAAAAACCAAAAAAACCCAAAATCTTTATTCTTTTGAGACAGGGTTTTTCTCCATGTAGCCTTGACTGTCTTTGAACTCACTGTGTAGAGCTGTCTTAGAACTCACAGATATCCACCTGCTTCTACCTCCGGAATGCTAGAATTAAAAGTGTATACCACCACCACCCTGCTAAAATATTATGAATTGAGCCTGTTTTTTCACATTTATAGGTGTCTCCTAAAGTCCAGTTGTTGCCTCTAGAAATGACATTTGGAGGACAGCTGGAGTAGGCTCTTCTCAACTCTTGGGGGGATTTCTTCCTTCCTTCCTTTCTTGCTTGCTTTTTTTTTTTTTCCCCTTTGTGGGGTTTTTTGCTTTTGTTTTTGAGACAGGGTCTCATTATATAGCCCTGGCTATCCTGGAACTCACTATATGGACCAGGCTGCTCTGGAACTAACAGAAATCTACCTGTTTCTGCCTCCCTGGTGAGTTCCAGAATAGCCAGGGCTACATGGGGAAACCTTGTTTAAAAGAGAGAGACAGAGACAGAGACAGAGACAGAGAAAGGAAAGTGGGGAAAAGCCTCCTAAGATGAAGTCCCCCAGCCTGTACGTATGGTGGGGTCACTGAAGCCCCCCGGCCTGTACATATGGTGGGGTCACTGAATCACACCTAACTATTCCTTGCCATTGATTTGTTTTTCCATTTTTTTCTCCTTTATTCTCCTGGGGAAACAGTGGAATTTGAACTCCGAAGGGAAATCAAGAGGCTCCAAGAATATAGGACAGCAGGCATTACCAATTTTTGTAGTAAGTATGTTTCCACTGCTTGCAGTATCAAAGCGCCCGTTATTTGTGAATGTAAGAGGGGACTCTGAAGTCTTGAAAACTTAACAGAAAAACAAAGAGCTGTTCAGGTGAGTTTTTAAACTTCCTAGCAAAGTTTCATCTGTTTAGTTCCTATAAATGTCATCAGATTATCAGGATAAAAATAAAGTTATGGCACACAGCAAAAAGAAACACTGTGTTAGAGATGGGATTCTGCTTTGGCTCTTTAAAAAACATCTTAGTTAGGCATGGGAGCTCATGTTTTCATTCCCAGCACTGGGAGGCAGGGGCAAGTAGATCTCTGCAAGTTTGGGGCCAGCCTGGTCTGTTTAGTATATTCTGTAGAGTGAGACCCTGTCAACACACACAGGACAGGTTATGTGATTCATATGTTTCATTCAGCCTTTTAAAACTTAATCATGTACAGCCTGACCATTTTTATTTAACAGGCTTCTACTGGGGTATCGTGATTACATCCAATTTACTGAAGGTGCTGGTCATAATTGTATTAATATAGCAGTAAATATCTAACATTTATTTAAGGTGTACCAGGTCCATAGGGTACATTTCACCTTCAAGTCATTGGTTATCATGATAAGCTTATGGGGTATTGTCACTTCAAATTAATAAAGAAATCGGAGTTTAAAGAGATTATTGAGCTAGTTACTAGAAGCTCCAGGTCCTAAGGAACGGCTGTGCCTAGGCAGCACAAGGCTGGGGTTGGGGTGCTCCGTCAGTCTCTGAGATTATTGAAAGCCACTGGTGTGGTTGATGTGCAGAAGACACCCGAGTAACTCTGCAGCAGAGCAGGGTGCATCTGGACTCCGATGACTCAGCTTGGTGGCCTGGTACTGGTCTCTGCCTGTGGAAAACAGAGGCTTAGTACAAAGAGGGCTTTACTGTTGTATTGGAATTGGTTTCGATGAAGAATATATGTATTCATTTAGCACTGTATAGCTGATATAGTTTAGTGGTATAGGACTATCTTAGGACACTAAAGCCCTGGGTCAGATGAAAACAGTAAAACTATAAGCACTTCCCAAGGCAAGAACGTGAGTAACATTGATTTGTACCTTTGGGAATCTTCTTTCAAAAATGTCAACTCGACAGGGAATGAAAATACTCAGTGTAAAAGGAGATTCCAGATGCAGACATGCACTTGAAAGGGCCAGTGTTGACTGAGCCCAGTTCGAGGCCCTCTGCTCTGCTGTGCTGCCTTGCAGTCATGCATCCTCTACTCTCCAGGTGCCAGGACATATGATCACCTGAAGAAGACACGCGAGGAGGAGCGCCTTAAACGCACCATGCTCTCAGAAGTTCTGCAGTACATCCAGGACAGCAGTGCGTGCCAGCAGTGGCTCCGCCGGCAGGCTGACATGTGCGCAGTTAGTCAGGGCCGAAGGAAGCACTCCTCTGGAATACTTTGCCCTTGTCATATATTTGTGGGCATTTTTGTGGGTACTCTGGATAGAAGAGTAGTGAGAATTTTTATTAATCCATCTAAAAACTATATAGAAATGGCAGGCTTACGAAGCAAAACTGGTCCTATGCAATTCTCTGTTCCTTTTTTCTTATGATTTTAAAAATTAGTGAACTTATAGTTGGTTGTGGTGGTACACAGTAACACCGTCTCAACCCTCTCATACCCATCTCTCTTTTTTTTTTTTCTTTTTAATATTAAGACTTATTTATTTTATTTATATGAGCACACTGTAACTTGTCAGACATATTAGAAGAGGGCATCAGATCCCATTACAGATGGTTGTGAGCCACCATGTGGTTGCTGGGAATTGAACTCAGGACCTGTGGCAGAGCAGTCAGTGCTCTTAAGTGCTAAGCTATCCGGCCCTCCTACCCATATCTCTCCCCACTTAGATAGTGGTGTGATTTGTTTTGTTTTGTTTTTGTTAAAATTCTCCTTCCTTGTGAATAGCTTTAGTGATGTCCCCTGTTAAGAGCCCTTAGCAAAGGAAACGTTTTTCTCTTTGGAGTACATTTTCTTTCCGTACAGTGAGCTGTAAAACTACCATGTAGTCTCACTCTAGCTTTTCTTGGATGATCTTCCTGTGCGGGTTTTCAAAATTACCTTCTTTGAGCTGGCCAGTGGTAGCACATGCCTTTAATCCCAGAACTTGGGAGGCAGAGGGAGGGGGAATCTCTGCATTTCAGGCCAAGTTCCAGGCCAGCCAGGGCTACACAGAAAAACCCTGTCTCAAAACAACAACAACAACAACCAAAATCCTTCTTTGATATGACCTAAGTTTGAATTCCCTTTCTTTGTTTTAGTGACTCTGGGCTGAGTCCTTCTGTTCTGATGGCTTCCAACTCAGGTATGGTTTCTCAGACTATCGTGAGTGGCTTGTGGGTTGTTTTTGTTTTGTTTCTTTTTCAGCACTGGAGATTGAGCCCAGGACTCTCAGGTACTGCACTGTCCCCAGCCCAGAGCAAGTGGGGACTAGGGTAGCTATATTTCCAGGGGTCATGGGGGCACAGCCACCCTCCATTGTGGAGCATGGTTCTTGGTGGAGTGACCATAACCAGCTGTGGCCACAGTTAGGACACCAGCGTGCCTTCAGACTTCTCCGTCAGAGCAGAGCTCGGGAGATGCTTCTGGGGTTTACAGTCAGGACTGGAGTATCTGTCGCAGAGTTGCAGTGGGCATGGGAGGTGCTAAATGAAGAACTTTGTATTTGACATGAGCAGCAGGTCACTTGCCAGAAAATCAAGGATTTCTTGTAAGTTAGAGACTTAGAGAATTTCTGTGTCTGAACTTTACCCCCTTTTGAGTTTGCTCCAAATTGACAGAGCAAAACTAAGCCAGTGTAGTCTGATGATTCTCGGTGACTGTTGTCTGTGACAACGTATTTGGGGATGACACTAGTTGGAAGTTCCTCAGCCAAAATTGTAGTCCTAATCGCCACTCACCCTTGCCCCTAATTGAATATCCAGACCGCTCCTGCTACCCCGTTGCCAGTTCACCGTTCCCTGGAACACAAACCTTTGAAATTTTTTCTGTAACACTAGCTATGATGACACTCACCTGTAATCCCAGCACTGGGAGACAGACTGAGGAGGAGGGAAAGTTTGGGTCTAACCTGGGCTACATAGTGAGACTTTGTCTCAAAGAAAACAATGTCTCCATATTTTTCTAATAGTGCTCAGATGCAGGCACTTAATAGATAATTATTTTCCTTTGTTTCAAGTAATTTTTTTAAGTGTATGTGCCTGATATTGATACACACACACACACACACACACACCACATGTTCCTGCAGAGGCCATCAGGTCTTCTGGAACTGGAGTTACAGACAGTTGTGAGCTCCCTAATTGAGTGCTGGAAACTGAACCTGGATATTTTGCAAAAGCAGCATTTAAAAATTTTAATACTTGCTAATTGAATTGAGTACCCAGCTTTTTCTTGTTGTTGTTTTTGGTTTTTTTGTTTTGTTTTGTTTTGTTTTTCTATGTCTTTAACCAGCACTCACTCACCACTTCCTCCTAAGTTGGTGTTAGCCTACCTGCCCGCCTTCCTCCCCCTTGTGTCATTGTTGAGATTCCTGGTTCCCCTTTATGCTCTGAGTTGCTCTTCGGGCAGTGAAGATTGGGAGCCCAGCATCCATGATTGTAGCCTAGCCTTGGGAGACTTTTGAGGTAGTCCATGATTTTATCTCCATTTCTGAGCGGGATAAGCCCTCAGCCCTTTTGATGTCCTTGAGAATCAGGTTTTCCAGAGCAAATGAAGAAATTCCTTCCTTCTGCCCCGTTCCAGTGCCAGTCCTCATAAAACTTACCTTATTGCATCCACCCCCGCCTGAGCATTCATCCTAAGACTAAATTCAGAATAAAACCAGGTGCAGGTGATGGCTCCAAGGGGGAGATGCTTGGATACAAGGCTAGCAAGCTGCTAAAGCTAGAAGTGGGGTTAACACCACACAGTTGTCCTCTGACCTCACATCCGTGTCTTGCACCACACACACTTTATGCTCATCACAATACAGTTTAAAAACAAAACAAAACAAAACCACGCATTAGTCTGGCCTGACTGCCTCCTGCTTCGGTTTCTTTCTCAGAGATTAAGTTGGTCAGTGCTTTACTATATAGTAAATATAACATTTGGCTTGTTCCAGTGTGGATCTTTGAGTTAAACATCACTCACTTCTTTTCAAAGAAAAATAAACGAACAAGCAAGGCCTGTGGTGGTGACTCTGCCTTTGATCTTAAGGTATATAGTACTTGGTTAATTACCATGTGTGACTTGTCCTGCTGGAGACTAGTGACAAGAGAGAATATCTCCTGAAGGATTCCTGTCTCTGTTCCTCAGCTGTCAAGACAGATAGAACATACCCTTTCTGTTCAGGATGAACTTCTGGTTCCAGAATTTAAAGGAACCTGTTTGAGAGAAACAGATAACTAATGACTCCAATATGCCGATCAGTCATTGAGACGAAGGTGTACATAATCGTATCTGTATTTTGATAGATCAGAGAGCATATAGATTGTTATTTTTATTTCAAATGAATGTTAAAGTGACTGTATTAGTTACTTTTTCTATTGCTATGATAAGACACCTTGAACAAGGCAACTTATAAATGAAAGGGTTTATTTGGGCTATGGTTGGAAAGAGTTAAGAGTCCATGACCCGGGACAAGGGATGGCAGCAGAAGCAGCTGGGGGCCGTCATCTTGACCTGCAGTTAGGAAGCAGAGCACGCGCTGGGAGTAACCTCAAAGCGCACCCCCCCCCCTGTCACATATTTCTATTGAGGCCACACCTCCTGATCTTTCCCAAACTGTTCCACCGATTGGGGATTAGACATTTAAATATCGGCCTGTTGGGGCTGTTCTCATTCAAACCTCTTTAGTGACTGAGGAGCTAGCTAAACCAGCCTAAAGGAGTGGGCTCAAGCTTTCTGCTTTACTCTTGAACAGTTACACCTCTGTGAGATATTTCTTCTTTTGAATTTATGTCCATAGGAAGACGAAGTGCACCACCATTGAACCTCACGGGCCTCCCTGGTACAGAGAAACTCAATGAAAAGGAAAAGGAGGTAATAAAAGGGAGGGGAACTGGAGGAAAGAAAAGAGGGGCTGACTAATTTCATCAGTTCTCATTAAAATTCATTATAGTGTCAAACCTATTTCACTGCACTTGTCTAACATGCTCCACTCTTGTCTGAGAAGCCTGGGAGCTAAAGAGCTAACCTTGGCAAGCACCAGAAAGCTGCTTTCATCTTGCAGCTGCCTTTCCCCTTCAGAGAGAAGCTCATGTAACAATGTCCACCAAATAACAGCGGCGACTGGCATTTATTGAGCATTTAGTGTAAGTCAGACTTTTTGTAGACCTAAAGTAGCTTTTACATGAAAATAGGACTTTCCTATTAAAATGGATGCTTTGAGAAGTTCTGCATTTATTCTAACAATGTAACCATCACTTAAAATGTTTTTGTAGTTGTCTCCAAGGCATGTTTATAAGCGTAGGGGAAATAATTCAGTGTCATATGTAGTTGCACAGGTGCACAGGGTCTCGAGATGTAACATTGACTGACCTGTAACTAAATAAGTCCCTATGTAGTGCTGCTGGCCACAGATTCAACAGAAATCTGCCTACCTCTGCCTCTCAGGTGCACTGGCACACACAAACACACCTACGGCACATTAATAGATTAATTTTGATTTTAAAAATTATTGTTTCTTTAATATTATAATCAGGAAATTGTCCCTGTATTGCTTTGTTCTGTTTCTGACACTTAAGTCTGCACAAGTGTGGAATATATCTTTAATTTTAGCACTAGAGAGCCTGAGCAGGAAGAGATGTTAAGGTCAGCCTAGGCCTCCTAGCAAAGAGGCTATCTCAAAATAAACACAAATCTACTTGGGCAGTACCTTTATCCCAGTCCTTGGAGCCCGAGGCAGGAAGATCAGGAGTTCAAGCCAACCCACAACTCTCAACTATCTCGTGGGTTCAAAGGCAGCCTGCACTACCAGAGACCCTGTCTCAAAACCAAACCAACCAACAAAAAATGTAACAGAAGAGGAGCTAGTCTCTTGCTCCACTGCAGTTCCTAGTGTCTGCCTCCCCACCTGTTGGTCCATAGCATTTAAGAAGTCACGATGCGCCGGGCAGTGGTGGCGCATACCTTTAATCCCAGCACTTAGGAGGCAGAGGCAGGTGGATTTCTGAACTCGAGGCCAGCCTGGTCTACAGAGTGAGTTCCAGGACACCCAGAGCTACACAGAGAAACCCTGTCTCGAAAAACAAACAAACAAACAAAAAAGAAGTTACGATGCAGGGACCTTTACTAGTCTTATTGTATCCATCAGAAATAATAAACATTGGGGGGGGGGGTCGTAGAAAGAAGTATGTGTTAAAGAAAGTCACACACTAGTTTCTCAGTGTGCGTGCGTTGAATAGTCTGGCATTCCAAGCATCTTTTTACTGCTTGGAATGTAATGGTGACTCAGAATGCTCCTTGCTGAGTAATGGCAGGTGAACTGAATTAAACCTACTTTCTGCAATCGCAGTAAAGATGGCCTCCTCCCCATGGTAGAAGATGGTAAGAGCATAGGCTACTCTCTTCTGCTAATCCCAACTATAACGATGAGACTTACACTCAGGAATCCAGTCAGTCACTGCAGTGCCACCACAAATCAATGCCCTGATGGGCTTTATGTCATTTCCCTGAATAGTGTCAAAATGGTGCTAGGTGTCCACCCCAGGCATTTAGCACTCAGCTCGTGTGCAGGCCTAGCAGCTCCTCGGGGGACCTGTATCTGTTCCCTGACTCGACCCTTGAGCCAGCTGTCACTTGCTGAAGGCTCTCCCACCATCACAGCCCGCCTTTTTCTTCCTGAGCGTCTGTCTCCAGAGAAGGGAGGAAGTGGAATGTGGTTCAGCCACTCAACAGCTCCCATAAATAGTTGGAGGTTGATGTCACATTTTTTTCAAATGCATTCTGAGTATGTGGGGGGAAGGGAGGGGCATGTGTGTGCCCTGGGATGCTGTGGAAGTCGGAAGACAATGTGAAGTTGGTGGTTTTCTCTTTTCACCATGTGGGTCCCAGCAATCAAACGTGGGTCGTTAATCATGGTGGCAAATGTGTTTACCTGCTGAGCCCCTCCACCACCCCCCTTTTTTATTTTGGAGTTGCTAGGTCTGCTGGGTTCATTTGTAAGAATGACAGTGTTAATGTTTATTGAGTTTGTCCTGTCTTACAGCTCTGTCAGGTGGTGAGGTTGGTACCTGGAGCCTACTTGGAATATAAGTCTGCTCTACTGAACGAGTGTCACAAGCAAGGAGGCTTGAGACTGGCACAGGCGAGGGCACTCATCAAGATAGATGTCAACAAAACCCGGAAGATCTACGACTTCCTCATCCGAGAAGGGTACATCACAAAAGCCTGAGACTCTGCTCTGCAGTGCAGAGCAAAGGAATGCGACCAGTCAAAGGACAGTGTACACACTCCAGAGACTTGTGTTGGATTCTTGCTGTGAGAACAAGGAGAGACACTGGGAGTCTAAGCTTGATGACTGCTTTCTTCTCTGCCCTCTGTAAAGCGCTGCTTGCTGTTGGCAGAGTGTGTGTTCACCAAGTTATTATTAAACACCAGTGGGCAGCTCTTGTAAGTCGAACAGAGCCACGGGCCTTCACATCAAGGCTTTGGTGGAAGGAGAAGGGCCACAGGCCACAGCATTTCACCCCGAGAGGCCAGCTCGGATCCATGCACTAGACAGTGAAGTTCCTGCACTCACTCTGCTTTCTCCTCTTGCAGGCAGATTTTAAATGAAGGTTTTTAGAGCACAGGAAAGCCTTTTCTTCAAGGAGTTTTTCTTTTTTTATGCTGACATCTTAGTTTATGAGATGAAGAGGTGGAACTCTTCCCCCATGATGGTCTGTCTGAAGCTTCATTTTAACTGTAATGTCTAGCTTTGTACTTTGCAGTCTGGCTGTCTGACGTGCAGTCGATGCTTGAGGAGGTGGCACCGGATATAAAATGTCTCTGTTATTTTTAGAATTAATGGATTAAAATGTTTTGCTATTTAATTTGTGGGTGTGTCAGATATTCTGGTGACTTAAGCACAACTTGGGTTGTTGGATGTCCGCCTCAACACGCTGCACTGTCTCTGCTTACACGTGTGTCCCGTGTCCTGGTCTCACCTCTTTGCCCGGGTTTCCCAGGATACCAGGCCCATGAGGATGGAGATGATGCAACTAACCAGCTCTGTTTCCATTCAGACCTGAACCCTAACTTCTCAGTGGTGAAAAGCTAGCCTGCAATAAAAGCTGCTTTCAAACACAAGTAAAGCCGCTTTCTGTGAGACTCAGCGGCTGTGGGATGAGTAGTTCTGCCACATCTGAAACGTGGTCCTCAAGCCAAACGCACAGTCATGGTTATCTCACTGTAAGCAGAGTTGCAGGTAGGAATAACTCAGACTGCACAGATCACCCCCAGCAGCTAATTCTTTCACTCCTTAAACATTCAAACATCAGTAAGGATGTGCTGTGTCAGTACATAATGAGATTTGTAATTGATAGCAATGTGTATGTCACTTGCTAATAGATATCCAGAGAGCGAGAAATGAGTACACACTTGACTTGGCATGACCTGGAAGTCAGAAGACAACTCTTGGTGTCCGTTCTTTTCTTCCACCATGATTTCTGAAGAACAGACTAATCATGTCGTCAGGCTGATGCAGCTCTTCTGCCCACCGAACATCCTCCTGACTAGAAAAGAGCAACTTCCTTTCTTTAAAAAGGACAACTTTTTGTCTTATTATTGTTTTGATTTTGTTTTTCTTTTTTTGAAAGCGAACTTGAAGTTGGGTGAGCAGGATCTGGAGGTGGAGGGGAGTTGGAGGAGGAGAAATAAGATAGAAATATACGAGAGAATTATTTCAAAAAGGACAATTTGTGGAAATGGTTTTCTTTCTTTAGTCGTCATCTCTTAGAAAATGCATTTTATCACCACCATCCACCCTGGTTGGTTATAAACAGATTCCGTTCCGCTGTGAGAGGCAATCACGGTTCTGAGACTTGGGCTACTGTAGACTCCAGTGTTTGATGGTATTTGTTGCAGTGTGAAGAGTTTTGATCTTGGTTAAGGAAAGCTTCCTGAGAGGAGGGCTTTTGAGGCCAAGATGAAAGGAGGGGGGATGGCATATTGGAAGTGGGGAGCTGTTCTAGACAGAGGAGGGTGGGGTGTAGGCAGCAGTGGGAAGGAGGGAACTGGCCAAGAGATCTGGCTAGGACATGGGGCAGCTGTGGCCTCCCAGATGGGAGGCTGGTAGGACAGACTGAGACCTGAGGAGCAGCTGCATGCCACAGAGTGCTTGGGGATTAGTAGACGTGGTGGGAACCTGGCAAAAGATAGAGCTGTCTTTGCAGATCTCTAGACTTCAGAAAGCAGGGTTACTGAGCCCAACTTTCTAAAATTTCAGGCCTTTTACTCTGGAATTTCTCAAAGGCTTAGCCTTATTTTGAATAAGGAGTTGTCTGCTTGTTTGGGGGATGGGTATTTTGTCTTTTGGAGGGGATTTTTTTTTGGTTTTGGTTCTCTTTTTTTTTTTTTTTCTTCTCATTTTGAGACATGGTCTTACTGTATAGCTCCAGCCGGTCTCAAATTTATAATCCTTTTGCCTCGGTCTCTCAGGTGCTGGGGTTATGGGGTTGCATCTATGCCCATGCCTATGCCTAGTGACTTTTCCCCAAGGAGCTGGAAGTGGAACAGGCCACGTTCTTGCCTGGCTAGTGCTGCATTTCCATTCACGGAGTCTCTGGATGGGAGTCACTGGATCACTCTCTTTTGCATTTATTTTAGAAAAACACTTACTGAATGCGATATGGCTGTCCCAATTTACCACCTAGACTAGGCTACCTGGTACTCGCAGGAGGCCTTTCATTAACGTTGCACGCTTCTCTGCGGCCACATAGGGTTGGCTGAAAGCCGGCTACACTCATAGTGCTTGCCCCCTGTCCCTGATCAATTCAGAAAAGAGTTTACTCTCCAAATTCCAACCCCGCTGCTTCTGCCTCCCCGGTATTGGGATCACAGCTGTGATCCACTGCACCTGCTCATCCATCTGTTTTAAAGGATGCCTTTGGGAATACCTTCAAAATACATATTGTGTTGTTCACAAAATACACAAATCCTAACAATTTATGATGTGTATGGCATTTTATGTTTGAATTGCTAATCTGTACCTGTTTTCCTTTCTATCGTACTTAGCCACAGGTAGACAGCCTCTGCCAGATCACGCCAAAAGAACCAGTTCAGGTCCAGTGTCTGTGGCCTAGCTAAGATAAAGGTTTGTTTTTAGGGGGTCCCAGCCCTTTGAGTCCCACTGGCCCTGTAACGTCTTAAGGAAAGTAAACAGGGTCTTAGCGAAAGTAGGGTCAGGGTGGTCAGGATAGTCATAGTCATTGGAGCGTAGAGCTTAGCTGGGGAATGGGACAAAACAGTAAAGAACAGGATGTGTGCAGTGACTCCTGTAGTCCAGCACTCATGAGGCGGAGGCAGGAGGATTGCTTCCCTATCTAATTCAGTTTCCATATCGAATGGCTCTTACTGGTTGTCCTAGCTTCCAGTGTTTGAGATGTTCTACGATGGAAATGTACTAACTGCCCTTTGATTTCTGTTGACCCAGCATTCCAGTGACATAGATATTTGCTATTTGCAGGAAAAGATAAATGTTTTGCATCTGACATTAAAACATTAAAGTCCCTTCCTCACAATGAGTTTGTTTTCTCTCTCTCTCTCTCTCTCTCTCTCTCTCTCTCTCTCTCTCTCTCTCTCAAGAAAGGGTTTCTCTGTGTAGCCCTTCCTGTCCTCAAACTCAGAGATCTGTTAGGCTCTGCTGGTATTAAAAGCAAGCACCACCACTGCCAGGCTATGATGAGTTTCTTGTTACACAAGCATCTTGTTACTAGGTTCCTCTCCCTGTTGAGAACAGAAATGAAATAGAGTGAAGAATACACTTATTCCTAAAAGTTTAAAAACCCAATACCAAAAAAAAAAAAAAAAAAAAAAAAANAAAAAAAAAAAAAAAAAAAAAAAACAAAAAAAAAAAAAAAAAAAAAAACCAAAAGAAGAATCCAACAGATGCAGCCTTGAAGGTCACTTGTACTGGACTTAGATTTGAAAACCCTATAGTTAATCTCTGCCAACCCATATTGTCCTGTGTTCTTCAGGGCCAGGTAATTGAGTCTGATGCACTTGGCTTTCTACTTCAGAGTCCAGGTGGTAGATTCCTTTGGTATCAGACTCGATTGTTAGGCTGAATTAATCTTGCATTCTTTGCCATGTAAACCTTTTCAGTTTGTATTAGTCAGGATCGTCTTAGGTCTTGACCAAATTCCAGTGACTGCCCATAGTTAACGGGGAACAAAATCGGCATCATAGGAAGTGTGGGAAGGAGCTGCCACAGGCTGGATGTAGTTCAGTTGGTGGAGTGTTTGCCTAGTACGCATGAGTCCCCTGGGCTCAGGTCCCAGCACAGCAGAACTGGGGTGGTGGTGCATACCTGTAACTTCCAGATTCAGGAGGGGTGAGGTAGGATTGCCAAGTTCAAAGTCAATGTTGAGCTACATATGGTGTTAAAGGCCAGCCTAGGCTACATAAAACCCTAGCTCCAAAAAGAAAAACCAACACATGAAGACTGGGAGGTGACTCACTTGGTAAAGTGCTTGCCTGGCACAAGGCCTGAGTTTGGATCTCTAGCATTCACATAACATGATAGGAACAGCCGCATGAACCTATAGGTGCCAGGGAAGCAGAGAGGAGGGTCCAGGGGGTCTGCTGGCCAGTCAACTTAGCCAAATGGGTGAGTAGCCTTGAGGGACTGTCTCAAAAAATCAAGGTGAAGAGTGATTAGGAAAGATACTCTGGTCTTTGGGTGTTCCTGTGCATACATGAATATGTACACACACTTAAGTCAACCCTTTCTTAAAACGCTGAACTGCCATCTTCTTTAGCAGGCTGACAGCCAAGTTCCAGCTCTTGACACGCCTAATGTTTCTCTTTGGAGGATTAGGTTGAGTGCATTCTCCCTCTAGTTTTGAGTAGTCAGTTCTCTCAGTGAACACCAGAAAACTCTTACGTGCCTCCCTCCCATTACCACTCCTCATTTACGAAACTCCTTTAAAACAGCAACAAGAAGCATTTTAAGAAATAAAGCAAAGATGAGTTGTTGGCAGTAGAAGTTAATGTGTAAGTATCACCTGTGCGGAACTCTGAGAAGTCCGTTTGTGTTGTAGTCCTTTATCTTAGTAATATATTAGAAAGTTGTCAGAGTGAAACGGGCAGTTTCCAGGTAAATCATTACCACCACCACCACCACCCCCAAAAAAACTTTCCAAAGGAATTGAAACGTGCAGAAAGGCTTTGGTAAGCCCAGCTCCAGGGTACAAAGGGCCTTGGAGAAGGGTGGACTGACTGAAAGTTTTGACAGCAAGATGAGGTAGACAGTAAGGTATCATGGGGATCTGCTGTTTATGCTGGAGAGGCAGGCGCTAGGATCTCCACCTGTTTCTACCTTTGTCACAAGCCTCGTCTTAACCAAGGCAAGCTGCAGCAAACGGCGCCAATCTGCCAGACCCGGTGGTCATTTATCTGCCATCCAGCCACAGCTAAGCAATGTCAGCTTCACCTGGCTTCCCACCCCATCAAGAACATCTTTGCCTGGTTCTGGTCATGCAGAGCTGCAGATTCAGGCTGCCTGCCAGCTCTTAAGTCAAGGTATGGATGGGTTTTAACTTCATGAACCAAAGCAAAAACAGCTTTTCAAAGTCTCCCAGGAGCGCCTCCGCCCCCAACAACTGCAGAGAAGAAGGCGTTTGTGGGAGAGAAGGGTAGCTATAGACGTCATTGCATCATCCAGATCCCAGCTGTGACCTGGCTCAGAGTTTTCCAGTTAAAAATAACCATGGCTTAGACTTGGGAAGAAAAAAGTAAACTGTTGCATCTCCATGGAAACCGGTGGGGATGAAGCATTGGATTTTCAGCACATGTAACAAGATGGGGTGGATGAAGAGGCCGGAAAAGTAGAAGCCCTGTGATGAAAGGTGATACCCCTAATTAGCATCCAGGATGCACTCAGACACGGCCTCGGGGCTTTGCAAGAAGGATCTGTTTACAAGCCAAGTATGCATCTTGGGCTTGTTCAAGTCTACTGGAGTCTTCCAGCCTTCCTGTAACAGATTTGCTGGTGTTTAGCAAAGGGCAGATGAACAGGAGGACAGTAGGTGCTATGGTACTGTCCCAGAATCTCTGCTGCCCTGTCATGCATGGACCTTCATGTACATATTCAGCAGCTTGAGATGACACAGATCGAATGTCATAACCAAAGGGGAGTCTCCAGACTTCAGGGCTGACGTGTACGTTTGCTTCTCTTTAGCAGGACCAGGTTTTTCCTCTTCTGGTGATTTAGGAAATTATGTAAAGCATCATGAATTATCTTAGATGTCTTTAAAGGGGTGTCTCCTGTAGGGCGTGGTGATGCACACCTTTACTCCCCAGGATGAGGGAGGCAGAGGCAGACCAAAGGACAGCCTGGTCTACATGGCAAGTTCCAGGACAGCCAGGGGTACATAGTGAGCCCTCCCCACCCAATAAAAAAAAAAAGAAAGAAAGAAAAGAAAAGATGTCTCTTACCATCTCTGGAATTGTCATCACTGTAGGTGACTGTCCTTGGGGGCAATTACCTAAGTTTTTCATTCCTCTTTTTAAACATAATTTACAAATGTAGGTTTATTTGTTTTATCATTCTGTATGAATAAATGCTTTACATGCATGCATGTATGTGCACTGTGTGCCTGGTGCCAGGGAAGGTCAAAAGAGGAAATCAGATCTGGAACTGGAATTATGGATGGTTGTGACCCATCATTTGGGTTCTGGGAACTGAACCAGAGTCCTCTGCAAGAACAGCATGTGCTCTTAGCCATTGATCCATCTCTCCACCCCAGCACTGGTGTTTAAATAAAGAGTTAACACTGAAAATTACAGGAGAAGGGATATTATGCACTATTGGCTTTTGGCAAGAGTTTTCTTTATTTGGTATATTGGAAAGATTTGCACAGTAATCGCGGTTCACTATTGATTCTTTTGAGGTGTTCTGTTGGAGCCTCAAACTTGTAGTGCTGAGGCTGGCCTTGAGCTCTTGGTTCTCCTGCCCCTCCCTCTCAAGTGCTAAGATTGCCAGCCTTTGCTACTGCCCCTAGTTCTCTTGTACCTTGTTTAGTAACAATATATAACCCTGGACCAGATTCTTCACTTTTCAAGTCTGAAGCATGACTGGAGTTGGCAAAGATCCAGTTGGACAAAGCATATAAGATCACTGGTATCTTTCCTTCCCATGGAACCTTTGACAGTTTAGCTGTAGCCAAGTAAGAATAAGAATAGGATACTTGTGCCAGTCAGTGGTGGCGCATGCCTTTAATCCCAGCACTTGGAAGGCAGAGGCAGGCAGATTTCTGAGTTTGAGGCCAGCCTGGTCTACAGAGTGAGTTCCAGGACAGCCAGGGCTACACAGAGAAACCCTGTCTTGAAAAAACAGAAACAAAAAACAAAACAAAACAAAAGGATAGGATGCTTGCATGGTATAATTCAGATTACGCTAGACTCACTCAAGGTCACACTAAGGTGCACTAAGATTTGAAAGATACAGAACAGATACCAAAGCAGATGTGAATTTGCCAAGGATGGTGTTTATTTTGGAATCCTGCATCATCACCACAGTCCTAGCAGTGAATTAAGGCCAGAGAGTAGGAACAGATTTTAAATAACCTAGTTATTCTAGGCATGTTGTAATGTCCCTCATACTGAGTACCCCAAGAAGCTTGAGAGTTATACAGCGGTGTGCAGCAGGATTTTAACTGTTAAAACACAGCAAATCTCAAATAGGAAAAGGTACAGTGATCCAGTGGCCTAATGGATAACTCATTAGCCTGGGGAACTGGACTCAAACCCTAGATTCACAAGAATATTAGTTTGCTGGGTGTGGTTGGTGTCACACACCTTTAAACCCAGCACTTGGGAGACAGGCTAGTCAGGGCTACATGCTGAGACCCTACCTCAAGGAAAAAAAAAAGTGGGGCTGGAGAGATGGCTCAGAGTTCAATTCCCAGCATCCACATGGCAGCCCACACTTATTTGTAATTCCTGTTCCAGAGAATCCAACACCCTCACACTTATACACATGCATGGAAAACACCAGTGCACACAAAATAAAAATAAAAAAAAAAAGAGGAAAAGCACCCCAAAATCAAACTTTGTGCACTGAGAGCCCTGATCACCAGTCCTGTCTCAAGGATGACCTCAAAGCTGGGCCAACTTGTCAACCAGAAGCTGGGACATAAATAGAAGATGCAAGCATTCTTTCTTAATTAAAAAGTGTGTGTGTGTTTGGGTGCCTAAGAAGGTCAGGAGAGGGCACTAGAAGAGGGCATTGACTCCTATGTAGCTGGAATTGTTGGCAGTTGTAAGCCACCCAAGGTGGATGCCAGGACCAAACTAGGAGCCTCCCTCCGGGAGAGCAGTCAGTGTTCTTAACTGCTGATCCACCTCTCCAGCCCTGCAAACATTCTTCCTAGGACACACACGGATGTCAATGTAAAGAGCAGTCACTGCCCAAACAACTGAGAATATTCTGGGGGAGGAAGACATCCGAGTGGAATCAGAGTAGAAGTCTCCAGCCTCTGCTCTCTGTGTCTACCCAGGTCTCCCAAGTACCACTTAAGTGGTTGTGGCCAGGAGGCCCCAAACCTTGGCTGGGCACCTACAACCTGTACTTTTGTAACTGAGGGCTCCTAAAGTAATTGACATCCATAAACACGGATTTATAGTCTAGAAAGTGCCAATCCATTTGCTACATGTAACTATTTAAATTTGAAGTGACAGGCTTTGTGGCACAGGCCATAAATCCTGGCACTGGGAAGGCAGAGACAGGTGGACCTCTGTAAATTATAGGCTAGAGGCTAGCCAGGGCTACACAATAAAACCCTGTGTGTGTAGGGGGGGGGGATAGTTTTTCATTTAAGGGCTGTTGAGAAAGCAGTTAAGAGCATTGTTCAAGAAGTCCTAGGCTCACTCAGCACCCATATGGCGCCTCACAAACACCTGTAACTACAGTTCTAGGGGGTTGGCTGCTCTCTTGCTCTCTTCTAGGCCCTCTGTGGGCACTGGGCACTCACATGGTGACAGACCTACATGTAGACAAAACACCCACACAGATTAAATGAATACATTTGGAGTTACCAAGCTGGGGGATATAGTTCAGTTGGTACAGCTCATGCTGGTCATGCTCAAGGACCTTAGGTTCAATCACGGCTACTATAAACAAATACATTCGAATCAACTAAAAAGGACTAACATTAGAAAATGAGTTCCAGGCTGGAGAGATGGCTCAGTGGTTATGAGCACTGACTGCTCTTCCGAAGGTCCTGAGTTTGAATCCCAGCAACCACATGGTGGCTCACAACCATTCATAATGAGATCTGGTGTGTCTGAAGACAGTTACAGTGTACTTACATATAATAATAAAGAAGGATTTGGGGCCAGGCGGTGGTGGTGCACGCCTTTAATCCCAGCACTTGGGAGGCAGAGGCAGGCAGATTTCTGAGTTCAAGGCTAGCCTGGTCTACAAGGTGAGTTCCAGGACAGCCAGGGCTATACAGAGAAACCCTGTCTCAAAAAACCCCAAAAAATAAAATAAAAAAGAAATCTTTGGGCCAGAGCAAGTGGGACTGGAGCGAGCAGAGGTCCTGAGTTTAATTCCCAGCAACCACATGATGGCTCACAACCATCTGTACAGCTACAGTGTACTCATATACATAAAATAAATAAATCTTAAAAAAAAAAGAAGAAGAAAAAAAGAAATGGTTCCTTGGTCACACAGGCTGCACATCAAGGGCTTAGAAGCCAGCAAAGGCTCTTGGGGCTCCTGCAAAGATCTACAGAGAAGGTATTTCAGCCATCCTTTCTACTTAACTCTAGAGCCTTAGCACGCACTGCACAGAGAAGGGTCTCTTTGCATGAGCTTGCCTCTCCCTCTTAAGTTAGGGTGTGATTTTTCCTGGAAGGCTTATATCCCATAGTCCACAAAAGAGGTCCTGCTCCTTGTCACCACCCAGAACTTACTCATGTGCAAGTAATAATGTAAGCAAAAATGAACCCAACAAACAAAACTGGCTGGAATTTAAGGAGGAGTATGACTGCCGCCAAGTCATGAAGTGACTACAGGACTGCAGGTTCTCAACCTGTGGGCTAAGACCCTTTCACACAGGTCCCACATCAGATAGCCTTCATGTCAGACATTTACGTTATGATTCAAAACAGTAGTAAAATTATACTTAGGAAGTAGCAACAACAATAACAATATAGTTGGCAGCTCTCTGCAACATGAGGGACTGTATTAAAGGGTGGCAGCACTGGGGTGGGGGGTGTTGAGAAGCACTGTAGAGGGACATGCAGAAATGAAAACAGCATTCAATCACGTCCAGTCGAGATTTTGCTAGTTTTACACTAGCGATGTCAAAAGCAGGTCATGAGATAAACTGCGGGAATAATATTGTGCCAGGAAGATATCTTCCCAAACAGTGTGAACTCAGTGCTTTAGCCTAACCTTAGTCTTCTTGTGTTCTTACATTAAAAGGTTAATTTTGCCTAATTTTAAAGCTCTCGTGCTTTTTAATGGTATCAAATCTCTTCAGTCTAGGCCATTTTAGCTTTCCCCGGATTATCACTAAAATGCCTCTGCTGTTATATTTTCGTCTGGGAAACAGACAAAAAACTTCTAGATATTCCAGCACCCACAAAAAGACTGAATCCGGTTGGCCAATGGAGATTTAAAAAAGAAAGAACGTAAAACAAAAATCTCCAGGTTTTACTTGAAGATGTTGGAAACTGTTAAGTAAGCCCTAAGTGCGGCGTGCTCCTCCTCTGTCCCCTCCCCCAAATCCAAGAATACTAGTTTGACTTCAGCAGTTCTGATGTCAGCGATTTGCTACAGCGAGGGCATGGCTTGGGTGAGCACAGGACCGACCGAGCCTAGCGCCAAGTCAGGAATCAAGGAGTCTGACTCACTGCAGAGGCTGGAGGAAGTTCCTACCGCCCCTGTGTCGCCCCTCAGTTCTGCAAAGAAAAGAGCAGGGTGGCGCTAAAGAAAGTCAGTTTGCATTCATTCATTTCAGGTGAGAAAACCTAAAGAGAGAAATCTAAAGAGGACAGAAAGAGAGAGAGAGAGAGAGAGAGAGAGAGAGAGAGAGAGACTCCAGAGTTGAGAGCAAATAAATTTCAAGGAATTCACAGGTCAGTCACTTTGTACCTAGGAGTGTGGGTGGGTACTGTCTATGGTTTAGGGGTCTGTCAATTAAAATCCACCTAGCAGTTGGAAGAATTAGTTTAGGGCGTGGTGGTGTGTACCTCTAATCCCAGCACTGGGGAGATACAGGCAGAGGCAGGCGGATCTCTGTGAGTTCCTGGCCAACCTGGTCTACATAGTGAGACCTTGTCTCAACAAACAAGCAAAAAAGAGTGGGTTTGCCTTTCCCCTGGGGTCGGCACCTGGGGCCGTCTCGCCCGGGGGAGGAGGCGGGGGTGGCTGAGAGGCGGTGATTAGTCACTGGCTGCGGCGCTCACACCTTTTATACCGTCTCTTCCCGCAGTTGCCTCTCTGCATTTGGACAGATTCTTCGAACGCCAGCTCAGAAGCTGGGCCGGAGGACAACGGGGCAGCAAGGAGCAGGGGGTCTGCGAGTTAAGTCCAGGTGAGTAGGAACCGGGACCGGGACGACCGGCCCGCGCCGCAGCGCGCACGCGCGGCGCCCGGAACCCACGCGCGTCCCCGCCGCGGGCCCGCGCTCGGAAGAGGGCGGCAGCGCGCAGGGAGCGGGAGGCGCGCGAGGCCGGCGGGCAGAAGCCGCGAGCTTCGCAGCAGCACGGACCCGAGAGTCGCCGCCGCAGCCGCCACCGGCACGCTCGGTACGGGGTGCGGGGGTAGGGGGAAAGCCAGAGGGGCCCGGGCCCATGCGACCCTCGGCTCTGCAAACTTTGTGCGGGTGCCCGGCGCTCTCCGGGCTCGGAGCGGGAGAGGCTGGGATCCCCGAACCCAAGCTGGCAGGCGTCAGCATGCACCCTGCAACCGGCCCCGCCACCCCCTGGAAACACTTGGCTTTTTGCGATGCCAAGAACTCAACTTGAGCGTCTCTCCTCGGTGTTAGATTGGTATGCACCGTGCTCACATCTGACTCTTATTTCTCCCGAGTATCCTTGCTCTGGAGCGAAGTTGAATTGTGCTGGGCTTGGGGTAGGGGAGGGAGCCGAGTGGTGTGGCCGCCTTAGGATTGTATAACCTACCTTGTATTGAAGTGGATGTTGCCAGTGGCATCGGCTAATGTTATGGTATCTGGGCATCTTAGAGGCAAGAGGAGGCGGGGTGCTTTACCAGTAGTCTCCCGGTCTAATAATACTAAAAACAACACATCATACTTTCCACTCAGGAGAGCCCCACGGCATTTGGTTTTCAGTGAAGTTTCTAAGAGGTAGGTGCAGAGCTGTGCTTTTCTGGTTTGTAGATGTAAAAACGGAGGCAAGGATTCGGATTCTTAACTGGCTTTAATGAAATGTGGACCAAGAGTTTCAACGCAGTTTCCTGCAGTTCTTGCTCCAAAAAGTACCAACTTTAAAGTTTAATGGGATGATACCAGAACATCCTCCCTGAGGACAATGAAAGGTCAGAGAGGCCAAGGGTCAGTGGTCTGCAGCTGCAGGCCTCAGCTACAAAGCCGCGTCCCTCTGACAAGATGCAACTCTTTGGGTGTTGTATGTATTCTTTGCAAAGTTGTGTTTAGGGCAGCAGTTTGCCGTTGTCTTTTGTGGACTCATAAAGGGCACTTAGTCTTGGATTCCTTGAGAAACAGGGGAGCGAGGCACCCCACCCCAGAGTGAGGCACCACTTTTTCCTTGCAGGAGACACCTTAAGAATTCACATGAGGTCAGACTAGGGCCCATAGTTCCCGGGAGGAGGGAGGAAGGAGCCCCGCACAGGCGGCTTGACACATGGGCCCCACTCCTGCCTCCAGCTCTGACTCACCTTCTGACGCTTGGGGGAGGAGAATAGCTGCTTGGTATTTTTGGCTTTCCCCCATAAAACGGGAGACAGTTGGCTTCATTCGAGTCTTCTCAGCATCCCTTTCGAGAGAGCGCTGCACCGCTGAGCTCCCCTCCTCTCGGAAACCTTTGATACTGACTGACTGCAGGTATGCCTTCTGTGAGATCCCTTAATAGAGCTCCATACAGATTTACTGCTGGAGGTCCTAAAGCGGGGAAATCCTTCAAGACTTTGGGATTACAATTAGGGTTAAGAGAGAGCTTTGAATTAGGTGAATGCCTTTGCATGAGGAATTTCTTTTTCTTTCTTTCTTTTTTTAAACAAGATGGATTGAAATATTTTCTCAGCATCACAAAAAAAAAAAAAAAGGCTTGGCTCATTCCATCTGAAAAAATTAGGATTTTTACAGATCATGGCATTGTCTTCCTTTAATCTTCAAAAGAATGGCTATGTGTCTTTCTGTTGGCTTGTATCCCGTAGACTCTTACCAGTTGTTTTAATAGATGTGTATTTGCAATAAGTGATTTGCTAACAGAATCATTTTAAAGTCGATCCGGTTTATAGCAATTTGGTTTCTGTCTAGAGCATGTAGCATGCTTTTTAGGTAAAATCATGTTAACTCTGCCAGCCCCTTATTATTTCTCGGAGCCACAGGCAGAAGGATCTCACAAACAACTTGAAAGGAGCTGGGTCTTTGCGATGCTTGGTTTTACTCCCAGGTGCAGAATGGAAACTTCCCTATCAATCCACAAACACGCACGACCATCGGCATCGGATTGTCTTTGCACAGAGAAGACACAAGAGGGAGTGGAAGGCAGGAGAGTTGCTAAAGCAACCGATGGCCTGGGTATAAACTTACAGAGCTGGCATTTAAGGTGGTAGCTTCATTATTTATGATAGCTTCCCTGGGGTGACACGACAGAAAAGAAAGCGTTAATGGAGGAGGCTGTCACCGCTCAAGTCAGCAATGGCAGGAAAAGGGTTCATCTGACAAGTTCATGTCAGCGGTGCGGTGTGTAGCAAACATTTACTAAGGATTTACTAAACATTTGCTGTTCTAAAGGCACTGGGCTGGGTGCTTTGGTAGAAGGCAAATGAGGGTCATGACCTTAGACACCGAGTAATAGTGACATTCGGAGAGGAACCTGGTTTTTTAGTAGTCGATGAAGGAATAAACTGAATAGGTAACTTGATGAGTTACTTTAAGAAAGATGTAAGAGTAACCACAGCCAAGAAGCAGACTCCTACTACGTCCCCTCCCCCGCCCCCACTACTTTTTCAGGACAGCTGATTACCGCACTGACTTTAATGGAAATAATCTCCTTTGCCTACGGTTTTTACCTCCTAAGCACAAACCTAAAAGGCACAGCTGTTTATGCCCCTTTCACCTTTATGCAACATCCTTTTAGGTCTTGTTTGTTTGAGACTGGGTCTCTAGTGTAGCTCTAGCTGTCCTGGAACTTGCTCTGTAGACCAGGCTGGCCTCAAACTCACTGACATCTGCCTGCCTCTGCCTCCCAGCTGCTGGGATTATAGGCATTCACTACAACACCAGGCTTAGGTTTTTCTTTTCACTTGCAATATATATATTAATATATATATATATATATGTATATATATATACATATATATACATATATATATAATGTGAACATATAAATAATTGTGTAAGTTCATGCACTATAGTGTTTGAATTTTTAACTCATATTTTTTTCTGTGTATGGGGTTTTCAGCTGCAGGTTTGTCTGTGTACTATATTTGTGCCTTGTGCCCAGGGGGGTCAGAAGAAGGTGTCAGTCTTCTTAGGGAAGACTAGAGTTAAAGCCAGTTTAAGCTGTGGAGGCTGGGAATTGAACTTAGGTCCTCTGAAACAGCAGCCAGTGTTCTTAACCACTGAGCCATCTCTCCACCCCCTGCACTGTGATTTATTTATTTATTTATTTATTTATTGTTGCTGTTTTTCGAGACAGGGTTTCTCTGTATAGTCCTGGCCGTCCTGGAACTCACTTTGTAGATCAGGCTGGCCTCAAACTCAGAAATCCACCTGCCTCTGCCTCCCAAGTGCTGGGATTAAAGGCATGCGCCACCACCGCCCAGCTTGCACTATGATTTTTAAAGATTCATCTGTATGTTGTCTGAGACTGTACTTGGTTCATTTTGGGGTAAACATCACCCGTGAGTGTCAAATGTTGGTGAACATTCTGAGTTGTTTGTAGCCTTGGGCAATTATGAATAGGAGTGATGCTCTTTTTCAAAAGAGAGTGTCTCAATTTACATTCCTGCAGTGGTGTCCATCTTGAAGTCTTAGATCACTAAGTGTGTTTGCTGTTTAACCACAGCAGGCTTGGATAGTTAAGTGAATACGTGTCATGGGGTTGGGGGTTAGTTTGGTTCCTGTTGTATAATGCACCAGTATGTCTGTGAGTGGTTGTTCTATCTGCATGTATGTTTGTACACCGCATGCCTGCAAAGGGCAGAAGGCATTGGATCCCCTCTGGAACAGAGGCTACAGACAGTTGTGAGCCATCAGGTCGGTGCTGGGAATTGAACCAGGGTCCTCTAATAGACCAGCTACTGACCCATCTCTCCAGCCCCCTCTAATGTGTTTCTGTTTACTCCCGCTAAGTTTTGTGGTTCTCAGGTGGGTCTCATACCTTTAATCCCAACAATTGGGAGGCAGAGGCCAACCTGATCTATAGAGTGAGTTCCAGGACAGCCAGAAATACAAAGTTTCTGTCCCGAAGAAACCAAAACAGGCCAGGCTATGGTGGTTGGTGCTTGCCTTTGATCTCACCCTGGAGTCAGAGACAGGCAGATCTGAGTCTGAGACCAGACTGGGCTACAGAACAAGGTCCAGGACAACCAGAGGGCTGGCTATACAACCTGTCTTGACAGAATCAAAACAAGACAAAAAGTTCTATGGTTTGGGTTGACATACACCAAAAACAGTTTCCCACTGTACTTAGTTGAAAAATCCTCAACAGATTTTTTATTGGTTTTATTTGACAATTTATAGTTACAGAAAATTTACCTATGCAAAATGAGGTTCTAAAAACAGAAGTCCTTAAAGGTCTTGAGTGACTCCTAATCCTGGTGAATGCTCGCTTTGTGTCCAGCCCTGAAGGTGGAACTCAAATATGTGAGGCGGGTGTGAACTCAGACCCAGCTTTGGTAGAGAACTCTAAGGACAAGGACGGACACACTTGTGTGTGCAAGTCCCTATGAGGCACATAACACAGCTGTACACAGTGCCTGTGCTGCAGGAATAGATGACAGAGTTGTCAATGGAAGTTTTCCTCTCACTCTTCATGTAAATAAAAGGGGAGGCAATTTAGAGGATATCCCACACAGAAGTGCCCCTCATTCCCAGCACACTCTTTGTTAGGCTTTTGTATTTGGGTTTGCTGGCTGGGTTTAAAGTTAGGGATGTGTGTGGGGGTGAGGAAGGAGAGAGAAATGAAGTCATCGAGAGACACTAACTAAATTCCACTCCGTGTCGAGTGCCTGTTACATATTCTCTCTGTCCTGAGAGCATAGGTTCTGAGGCCTCCCAGGAGACCCTTCCTCCCAGCCAGAGGGTGATGAAAGAGTGAGTTCAGAACTGTGGAAGCCATGGGTCCTTTCTATTCCCTCTGGAAGGCAGCTTAGAAAATGCTATATAGTACTTCGCTTTCCGTTTTTTCTTACATAGGCCACAAACAACTTTTTTAAAATTTATCTACCTTTATTTTATGTGCATTCGTGTTCTGCCTGCGCACACGTCTGTGTGATCTTGGAGTTACAATCACCTGTGAGCTGCCACGTGGGTGGAAGGATTTGAATCCAGCCCCCCTTGGAAGAGCAGTCGGTGCCCCTAACAGCTGAGCCATCTCTCCAGCCCCCACAAATACTTTTTGGCTTGTAAAAGTTTGTTTGTTTGTTTTTGTTTCAGATCTGGCTTTCAAGAAAAGATAGCCCTGAGAATAGGATTAAAAAGTATTGTCAGAGCCGGGCAGTGGTGGCGCATGCCTTTAATCCCAGCACTTGGGAGGCAGAGGCAGGCGGATTTCTGAGTTCGAGCCCAGCCTGGTCTACAGAGTGAGTTCCAGGAGAGCCAGGGCTACACAGAGAAACCCTGTCTCGAAAAACCAAAAAAAAAAAAAAAAAAAAAAAGTATTGTCAGAAGAGAGAGCCCGTTGGTGTTTTGATAACCTCTTGACTTGGCAGCTGCTGCCTGCCACTTGTCAATGACTTGTCAGTGAGGCTGGCTCAGCTCATCTGGGTGCGGCAGTGGTGACTGACCAGAGAGCACTTCCTGTCCTGTTTAATCAGCTGTTAACTCCTCCTTCCCTCCTGTAGGCTCTGGAGGAGGAGAAGGCCCTTTTGAAATTCATGCCCAGTCAAATCCCAGATGGATGGCCTATGGTAGTATTTTTTTTTTTTTTTAATTGTTTCTTTTATTTATTTTTGAGATTATATCATTGAAGCTTTTTTTTTTTCCATGAAGAATTCAGTCAGCTGTGGAGGCCCACTCCTGTATTTCTGGCACTTAGATGGCGGAGGCTGGAGGATCAAAAGTTCCTCTGATAAACAGCAAATGTAAGGCCAGCCAGGGATTAGGAGACCCTGTCCCAGAAAACAAAAAGCTCTATAAAGTATTTGTCCTTTGCTGAAATAAGTGTCTGCTATGTATTCCATTGTTCCCTTCCAACCTATTTATTTTATTACTGTTTACGATACTGTGTGTGTGTGTGTGTGTGTGTGTGTGTGTGTCTTCCCACAGCAGTCTGTAACCCCAGTTCCAGGGAATATGATGCCCTCTCTGGCCTCCTCACATACCAGGTACACACATACCAGACACACGCACAAAGGCGTAGGCAACCCCCCACACACATAAAACAATTTCTAAAAATTAAGACTTTAGAAAAATGGAAATTATTTTGTCAGCACTCTTTTATTTATTTTATTTACGTGAGTACACTGTAGCTGTCTTCAGACATACCAGAAGAGGGCATCAGATCTTATTACAGATGGTTGTGATCCACCATGGGGTTGCTGGGAATTGAACTCTGGACCTCTGGAAGAGCACTTGGTGCTCTTAACCACTGAGCCATCTCTCTAGCCCTTGTCAGCACTCTTTTTTTTTTTTTTTTTTAAAGATTTATTTATTTATTATATGTACGTACACTGTAGCTGTCTTCAGACACTCCATAAGAGGGCATCAGATCTCACTACGGATGGTTGTGAGCCACCATGTGGTTGCTGGGATTTGAACTCAGGACCTTCAGAAGAGCAGTCGGTGCTCTTACCCACTGAGCCATCTCACCAGCCCCCTTGTCAGCACTCTTAAGTTGGTATATATTCCACACGTACACACCCGTCGGGTATGCGATAAATCGCTTTGGGGGAGAGTCAAGCTTGCTGCTGGAGTTCTTGGGATTCTGATCTGGGCCAATTGCACATCAAAGGGTAAGCTGACCAAGGAGCGATTGCTAATTTTGGAGGGCCTTCCTGTGTACTTAATTCTGATTTAGGAACCCCTTTGTCTTCCCTAAGGTAATACCTTTTGAGGCCTTCTGAGGACTGAGATTTTGGGACCATACCTCCATTTTCCTGGTCCTGCTTCTTAGGGGACAGTCTCTTCAAAATGTCTCAGCTTTCCAGCCTTATGTGCTTTCTCACTGGACCTTTTGGGAGTCTCTAGGGTGACTGGTCGGCTGTGGCTGGGCCAAGTGACAAATCATCAGTGCCCAGCTGGTGGCAGGCGGTCCTGGTCCCAGAGGGGTTACCTACTCATGCTCTCCGTAGAGGCTGGAAAAGCCTGTGCACCTCCACCACCCTCTGGTCTTCATCTGGGAACCCTGGCAGTGACAGTGAGTCCCCTGGCCCTCTGTAGGCTGCAGTGGCATCGGTGGGGGAAGAAATCCGTTCCTGTATATTGGGTGGCATCTTGTGACGTGCAGGATTCGAGCTGTAGTCGTTGGGATAGTGCCTGAAAGTCTGTGTTTCTGTCGAGCTCGTGGAGAGGGGCCGTGCTGTTAGTATTGGGGGGGCACCCGGGGAGTAGGAAGGGGCAGTAACAAAAGGCATGTGTTCTGCATCAGGAATCTGGAAAGGCCATAATGGAGGCTGGCAAGATGGGCCAGCAGATAAAGGTGTGTGCTGCCAAGCTGATGCCATGCGTGTGATCCCAGGGCCCCAAGTGGTGGAAAGAGACACATGCACAACACGCAAATCAAAATGTCATTTTAGAGAGAAGTAAGGCAATAATGATAACATAGCTAAATGGATTAGAGGAAGAAGCAGGCTCTTCCTTAGTCTGGCCAACGCGTCTCCATCTGCCATGATGTGGATGTGCTGCCCCGAGGCTTGGTTTTCAGTGTGGCAGGGTTGGGAGGGTGGGGCCTGCCAGAAGGTAATTGGGTCACTGGGGCATCACACACAGTCAGATTAGGGATTGGTGCTATTTTAGAGTGGGCTCTAAGAGAACGATGGCACAGTCAGCCTGGCCCCTTGCTGGTCTCTGGCTTTGCGTCTTTCTGTGCCTCTCACCATTGCCATCCTCTGTGTTGTGATGCAGCTAAAGGTTATAAAGATGAAGCTGACCGTCCGTGGACCTTCAGCGTCAAAAACATCGAGCTACATAAAACCCGTGCAGGAGGGGAATTATTGAGATAAAACCCGAGGCTTCTTCTTGGGTTCTACCCTGAGATGTATATCCTGCCCTTTTCTGTCCGTAGCACCCAGCCTCCTGTATTTTATTGTAGCAGTAGGAAATGTACTACTATTTCTCCTTAAGGACCAACCGAGTTCTCAGCGTGGCTGGCTGATTTTACTATGCTTTAATCCTGTGCTCCCTCGTTGCACTGCTATAGTCTCTGTTGTTTGCCCTCGCCATTTGACTCTCTCAGTGCTTGTCTCTTTCCATTATTAGGCTGTTTTGAGATGTGTGCCATGCATCATTTCTTCATGATGATCAAATTCTGACAGTCCTTTTTTTTTTTTTTTAATTTTGGAACAAGGTCTAATGTAGCCCAGGCTGTCCTCAAACTCACTGTGTAGTCCAGGCCTTCACCTGCTTCTGCCTCACCTCCCAAGTGCTATCATGATACATATGGCCACTACTCTGCTTCCTAGAGAAAGCATGTACCTTTAAGGATCTGTTCAAAGATTCCTGTAGACTTGGTGTAGTGGGGATAACTTGTGTTTGCTTGATAATGGCTAGGTCCTCAGTGGGCAAGAAAAGTCAGGTGACATGGGGCCTAGGGCTAGGTGCATGCTCACGTGTCTTACATATGTCGTCTTTGATCAGCTGGGATTTCCCCTGGACTGTTGGTTGGACCATCCACATATAGCCTGATACATTTGTGCCGTAGGACTAGTTTAGGCATAGCACTTGACTCGGGCCAATCCCAGAAGAGCTGGTGAGAACCTCACCTTGGAAGCCTCATTTCTGTTAAATTCTTTTTTCTTTCTTTAACGGATTCATAGTCTATGCCCTTTTACATCCTTTGTGACATTTAAATTCTTTTTTCTTTCTTTAACGGATTCATAGTCTATGCCCTTTTACGTCCTTTGTGACACTGACATCTTTTTTTTTTTTTTTTTTTTTTTTTAAGACTTATTTATTTATTTTATGTGAGCACACTGTCCCTCCTTCAGACGCACCAGAAGAGGGCATCAGATCTCATTATGGATGGTTGTGAGCCACCGTGTGGTTGCTGGGATTTGAACTTGGGACCTCTGGAAGAGGTGTCAGTGCTCTTAACTGCTGAGCCATCTCTCCAGCCCTGTTAAATTCCTTTTGTTGTTTATTTGTTCTTTTGGTTTTTTTTTTTGGTTGAGGCCTTCCCAAAACCTGGGTTTCCAGGGATATCAGCCCCACCCTGTAAAATGTGCCAATAGATCTTGTTTCAAAGTAAAAAAGATAAGGATTCTAACTGGGTGTGGTGGTTTAGGTCTGTAATCCTGGCATCTTGGGAAACCGAGGCAGAATTGCAATTTCAAGAATTGTCTTGACTGTAAAATGAGCTCAAGGTCATCTTGAACAACTTAGACCACATCTCAGATAAACAAGGGGGTGAGAAATGAGCTCAGTGGTAGAGTACTTGCATGTGTTCTGTTTGATTCCTGGGACTCCCAAAAGAGAAAAAAGAATTCCAGGTCACCCCATAATTACTTAGTGTGATGGCTATTCACGGTTGTCAACTTGATTACATCTGGAATGAACTACAACTCAGAAACGGAGGGCACGCCTGTGATCCAGACCTTGAGGCTGGAAGATAGGTTTCTGACCTGGATCTTGGCATGGAGATCTTGAGGCATAGTGGTCATGATCATCTTAGGCCCAGGCAAGGTAATAAATGCCTTTAATTCCAGGAGACTGAGGCAAGCAGATCTCTGAGTTCAAGGTCAGCCTTAGACAAAGTAAGTTTTAGATCCAGGTGTGGTGGCACACACTTTTAATCTGGGCCACACCTTCTGCTGGGGGTCTACATAGGAACATTGGAAGAAGGAAGACTTACAACTTCAACAGCTTGCACTTACTTGCCAGCATATCTATCTGTTGGAACTTCTACAGAAGACTAGCCTGGTGGGACTGAGCGACGACTAGATTCTTAGCCTTCCCATTCACAGCTGCCCGTTGTTGGCTTAGTTGGACTACAGCCTGTAAGTCATTACAATAGATCCCCTTAATATACACATTCCATAAGTCCTGTGATTCTAGAGACCCCAGGTTACTCTATGGTGCCTGAATGATTGCACCGTTCAATTTACATAGCTCCTTGCAGTCTTTTCTCCTTGCTCATTGTATCCCAGTGAGGACGTTCAATGGATTGATCACAGAGAACCAGGGCCTCACTCTTTAGCCCATGCTGGCCTGGAACTCACAGCACGTCTTCCTGGCGGTTTCCCGAGTCCTGCGATTACAGAGATGAGATTCTATGCCTGGCCTAGAGCCAAACATCTTCAGATTTATGTATCACTATCAACTTTTTAAATCTTTATTGTTATATTTTTATGTGCACTAGTTTTGCCTGCATATGTCTGTGTAAGGATGTTGGATACCTTGGAACTGGATTCATAGACAGTTGTGAGCTGCCGTGTGGGTGCTAGGGATTGGACCTGGTGCTCTGGGAAAACAGCCAGTGCTCTTAGCCTCTGAGCCATCTCTCTAGCTCCTATTTTGGCCTTTTAGCTCCCCGAGCCCATTAAATGGAGTGGCCACCTCTTCCTGTGAGGAGAAGTGTTCTCCAGTTGCATTTAGCTGGTATCATTCACTGGGCTTAGCAGATGTGTCCATAGGAGGTCAAGAGGGTGATCAGCCGTTAAGCTGGTGGCACTGTACAGAGCAGTTGTGTGGCAGCTGCCGCTGCGCCCCCTCAGGGATTGTGCGGCTGAGCCGGGTGGAGCTGTGTAAAGTGTTCCACTTGTTCTGGGTTTGGTTTTCTGAGACGATATCTCACTGTGTAGTCCAGTCCCTCAGTTCTCACTAGGCTAGGCTGGTCTCAAATCTACTGCAATCCTCCTGCCTCAGCTCCTACCTTCTGGGATTACAGGTATCTTTATTTTCATGTGTACTGTGTGCATTTGTCTCCATCCAAAACCACTGTCGTATCATTTCGTTCATCTGGTGGCAAAAGCAAAACGACCCCGACCTCCTGGTGCAGACTGCTGAGGGTGTGACACCCGATCTGCTCGCTTTTTACAGTTAAGCAACATTTTACTTCAACATGGATAACATGCTATATGTTAGAATTTTATTCTTAATGTTCTATCAAGTGGCTCCATAACAAAAGACTATTAAAAGTGTTACGGTTTTTAGTTTGACTGAATGGTTTATGCTGAGTGTGGTGGCCTACACTTGTAATTTAAGCACTTAGGAGGTGGACATAAGATGATCAGGAGTTCCAGGTCAGCCTCAGCTACAAAGTGAGTTAAGGGCTAACCTGGGCTACTTGAACTTGTTTCAAAAAACAGAGTGACCACCAACTTTTTAGTGGTGCACATTTGTGATTTAATAGTGAAAATAAATGAGAAAAGTAATATTTATCAAGTATAGGCTAAAATGCTTGGGTCTCGTTTCTTAAAGAGCTAGATAGATGCTTGGCAAAGAGATGAATGACGAAATGTAACTGCATAGCTTTTTGAGTATAAAAAAAGTAAGTTTAGGGGCTGGAGAGGTGGCTCAGGGTTAAGTGCCTTTTTGCCTTTGCAGAGGTCATACCTGCAGTTCCCAGCCCCCACATCAAGTGTCTCACAGCCACCTGCATCTCTCTAGGGGGATCTGATGCCCTCTTCTGGCCTCTGTGAGCATTTGCACACAACCGCACAGACAAATCTTCTATATATGATCTCCTATATCCTCGCTCTGGTATGTGCTTTGACCCTAAAGCATGGAACATTTCATTATTTTGTTTATTTACATTTTAAATTAATTAAATTTTAATTAATTTTAATTAATTACATTTCACCTTTCCCTCTCCTCCAGCTCCTCCTATGTTCCATTCCAACTCTCAAATTGATAGCCTCTGTTATCATTGTTATTCATATGGACTGATATACATCTGATGTGCAGAGTCCATTTTTGTTTGGTGCTTATGGCTTCAGGGCTGATCACTTTGTACTGGACTGCCAGTCAAGACTCAGCCCTGGAAGAGATTAATTGCTTCCTGAAGGCTTTTTGTCTAGGGGCGGGGCCCTGTGAAAAACTCCCCGCTTCCTCCTTAGCATGCCTAACGATACAATCATTGTTCAGGTTGTGTTTATGTGGCCATTTCTAAAAGAGATGGTGACACAGCACTCTTCCTGGTCCTCTGGCTCTTGGAATTTTTCTGCCCTGCCTTCTGTGGCATTCCCTGAGTCATAGATGCAGGAGCTGTGATGTAGATGTATCCACTGGGGCTGGCTCCCCACAACCCACTGACCTCTGCATTGTGCTCCATTGTGGTTGTCTGTGTTAGTCTCCATTTGCTGTTGATGGGGGGAGGTAGCCATACTTATCTATGGGTACAAGGGTAGATTTAGAATGTCATGATGCTGGTCTAGCAGAATGGCAGAAGTAGATTCTTCTCTAAGGCCCATGACCTCACTAGCCCCGAGAAGCTGGCTACGTTTCCAGTCCCTCTTGTTGAGTGAGCTTTAAGTCCAATCAGACAGCTGTTGGTTGCTACCAACATGTGAGCGCCACTACTACACCTTTGTCTTACGGTGCTGGTCATTGCTGTGGTTTATTGTCATAGCTGAGCAACAGCACTGTGAGAGCTAGGCTGCAGGAAGGAGGCTCCCAGGTTTGATCCAGCTCAAGATCTGAGTCCTGCATTCTAAATGTGTTGTCTTTAGCAACAGGGGCTTAACTTCAACCTCTGAGAGGCATCACAGGCAGCAGCAAGAGTCTATGTATTTTGTGTCATTTGGACACTGACCAACAGCTTAAAGATTTGTGTTTGCTAGTTTTGTAGTCTGTGGTTCTTGTGGGGAACATTATCAGCTCAAGAGAGACATAGCTTCATCAATACAGCATGTGTGTGTGTGTGTGTATGTGTGTGTGTGTGTATGTGTGTGTGTATGCATGTGTGTGTGTTGTTTATCAAGTATTCCTGTCCCCCCCACTTCCCAGATAGAGCCCCCTCAACATCTTTCCATTCCCCTCTTCGTGAGCACCCATATCCCACAATTCCCCTTCCTTGTCACTTACCCACCCCTTGGTCTCAGCTAGGAATGTTTTCAACCACTCTGCAGTTCTCTCTAGCCCCCTGCACCTCTGTGGTCATTTGGCCACTTTCTGAATTTTCGACATAAGACAAACACGGATAGAACTTGACACCTTTGACTGCTGAGTCTGGTGGCTGCAAGCCAGAGGAGAAGCAGCTTTGGTGACACTCAGGTGAGTGCTCTGAACAGGCCAGGACTTCCAGACATTCTCAGCCACAGTGACATTAATCTGGGTGTGGAGTACCAGTGTGTAACCACAGGACAGATCCTACATGCCCAGAGTTCTGCAAGGGCAGCTGTTACTAGTTGGTACAAGACTCTGACACTAAACTTTGTTGCCAGTGCTTGACACTTATCATTCAGAGGCCAGCGCCTCAGTAAGTCACCCTGTTCCTGAACTTGCTGTGCCATCCTTTCATGGCTGCCTCTGAGTGTTGCATTAGAGGCGAGCACAGTGCCTGGCATCTCTGACATCTTACACCCAAACCTGATTTTTTGCTTTGAGACAGTGTCTTACATAGACCAGGCTGGCCTTGAATTTAACAGACATCTATTTGGTATAAGCCAACATGCCTGGTTTTAGAAAGCGGCACCCCCAGAGCACCCCCCTCCTCCCAACCTTCTGTGTCTGGTCTGCCTTTGTGCCTTTGTTTCTTGTTGTTATTCCCTTTGGTTAGGAACCATGTTTCCCTCCATGTGGACATGATGATGTGCGGTGGATGCTCCCATAGGCCAGTGTGTGCAGCAGTGGAGGGCCTGCTTTGATCCACATGCATACACACAGGCCAGACTCACACACAGGCCAGACTCTTAGCAGACATCTTGTCTCCCAGCACACATCTGCTAAGTTGACCTTATGTACTTGTGATGTAATACCTGCGGGCTTTTATAGTCTTTACAGTCGGGCCCTGCCGTTAGAACTGGGTCAAAGTAGGCTGCTTATGTTCAACCCAGGGACAACTCCTTGATGGTGTCCCTATGCGATGAGGAAGGTTCTGTGCCCTGGAGGGTATGCCGGCTGTGGCAGCCCTCTGTTCTCACTAGGTGACAGGCAGGAGTCCATCTGGGCTCAGGCTTGTCTGTCACTGTTTAAAGGGGTCCTCCTTGGTTGCTGCCTGCAGGACACCGTGACGACAGCTCCCTACGCAGTCCCACAGTGCATGGGGCAGAGCTGACTTTTCCTGGCTTTAGTTCCCTTCTTCATGTTGCAATCACCTCACCCTGCCCAAACTTGTGTTTTCCAGTCTGTAAGGGGGAAGAGGAGCTTGTGAAGTCCCTGTCGTCCCAGTACTCGCTGGCAGAAGGCGTTTCTCTAAACCTTGTAGCCAGCTTTGGCATTTGGAGCAGGTTTGCTGGCACAGGACCAAGCGGTGGCAGCAGGAACAGAGCATCGTGTCTGCCTTGCTTTGATTCTGCCTGGAGGACGCACAATCTGTCCTCTCTGTCCACACTGAGCGCATGAGCAGTAACGGGCAGAGCTGGGCCTCCAGTCTGCCTTTGCACAGCCTGGGTCCCTGGAAGACCACCCTGCTGAAAGGGCCTCCAGCCTGGGCATCCAGGTTTGGACGGCCAGTGGCTTCCTGGGTGGCAGGTTTTTGTTTTTGGAGAGCACAGGCTGAGTCCCTCCTGACTAGGCAATGAGATAGTCACATGGGAATTTGAGTAGCGAGTCCTCGGCTCTTTCAGTTTTGGGTTTATTACTTCTGTGATTTTTGTTCTTTAAAATTAAGAGGATTCTGCCACATTCTGCTGGCCAGCTCACCTTTTTATGTCCAACACACACACACACATCTCCTTACATCTTCTGTCTATTGACTGCTTGCACGTGTAGTCCTCCGTGGACCCATCATGGGCCAGCTCTCCAATTGTGAGGGGAGGAGAGGGGCAGTACTCTGAGCACCACAGGGTGCAGTGTGTGTGTGTGTGTGTGTGTGTGTGTGTGTGTGTGTGTGTGGCTGGGGGTGTTCCTAGGTGGTACCAAACAGCATCTACTGCTTCAGCAGTTCTGTCTGTCCCTGACCAACATCAGTAGAACCTATAAAATCCAAGTTCTCCAATAACATTTCCCAGAGGATTTTAATAGGAAAGTCACTGCATTCATTGTGACAGAACTAAACCTGGATTTGGGTATAGTATAAGGCCTCATGTAACCCGGGCTGGCCCCGGACTTTCTACATAGCTGAGGAGGAGCTTGAACTTCCGCCTCCCAAGTGCTGGGATTACAGGCATGGGTCACTTACGTGTATGACTGCTTGCCTGCCTGGATGAATGTATGTATGCATGCATGCATGCACTGTTTGCATGACTGCCCACAGTGGCCCAGCATCACATCCTTCTAGAACTGGAGTTACAGCGGTTTGGAACTGTCTTATGGGTGCTGGGACTGCACCCCAACCCCCTGCAAGCTCTTAGCTGTTGAACTGTCTGTCCAGTCTCTGGTGTTTTACATTTATTTGCTGGGTGGCGCACACCTCAGTGTCAGAGGTCAGGACAGCTGGGAGGTGTCAGCTCCGCCCTCCCCATGTGGGCTCTGGGGGTGGAGCTGAGGTCCTTGGGCTCAGTGTGGAAAGCACCTTTGCCTGCTAAGCCAGCCCCAGGACTGTGTTTTTACTTTTGCTGGGGAGGAGCAGGGAAGTCACATGCCAGGCAAGCGCTCCAGCATAGAAGTAAACTCTTTGCCCCAATCTATCTTTGAAACCGCTTTATTCTCTTTGGTTTGCTGTGGGGACAGGGACTCACTGTGTAGCTCAGGCTGTCACTGAATTTGTGATCCTTCTTTCTACCTTCCTCTCTCCCAGTGCCTGTATGATAGGTTTGCCTCACCATGCCCAACTTCCTAAGCTGTCTTAAACCTACATGTCATGTAACCATCTTTACTCCTAGGTATTTAACTAAGGGAGGGCTTTTGTTCATTCACACAAAGGTCTGCTCCTGACATCTGTAATGGCTTTACTCACAATAGCCTGAAGCTAGAAATAATTCAGTAGGTGAGCAAATAAATCTCATGTTGTATTTGCACTGTGGAGTACTATTCAGCAATAAAAAGGGAGTTATGCCCGGCACCATTAATCTGTGCTTATGATCAAAGAAACTAAGTGTGGGGGTATATGCATGTAAATCCAGCACTCAGGAGCCTGAGGCAGGAGGATTGAGAGTTTGAGGCCAGTCTAGGCTATGTAGGTGATTCAAGACTAGCTAGTAGTTAGCCAAGGCTGCAGAGTAAGAGCCTGTCTCAAAGATAAACTTCAACAATTGTAAAATGAGGGTAGGGGCAATGAGGAATGTGCTGTGAAGGAACGTGAGGGTGCCGCGTGGGAGACCGGCCTATCTTATTTTGAAGTCCTGTGTCTGGAGTGTTTGTGTCAAAACTATCACACTGGGTGGTTATGTCTGCTTACACATCATTTACATGCAAGCAAAGCTGTAAGCAAACGTGTATGATCATGTGATGCTTATCTAAGTGAGTCGTTGGGGGTGGGGTGGGGAAGGATCTTTGTGGAAGGGAACCCCTTTCAGGATGTGGTCATGGTACCTGTCAGGCCACATGATGGACAAAGGCTAAAACAGTGAAGAGAAGGAAATTTTGGGCTTGCTTTCGTCATTGCCAAAGCTGTACCTAGAGCTTGCAGACTGTGGGCTTATGTCTCTGAGACCCAGTTGGTATTTTTCCACTGGCATATTCTTTAAATCACACCCAAAATGTTCAGCAGACCCGCTTCCAGAATCCACCCCAAATTTGATTTAGCAGCAAGAATCCAGGAGGATGGCCTGGGGCTTCCTGACTGACTACATCCTTGCCTCTTCGTCTTCCCACAGATCTGATTTGTATTCACTGTAACCAGCACCGCTCCCAAGACCTTCTGGATCCAGACCGAGGGCTCCAGCTCGCTGGAAATCCTTAGCACGTGAGTAGCCATTGTATTGCCGCTATGCAAGCCGGGATGAGCACTCTGGATTCCTGTGACACCGGACAGGTGTCACTTAAGTGTCAAGATGCACAAACTAGGGAACGAGTTGGTTTGGCAGTAAGAGATTGGTATGTCTGAAATCTCAGGAAACCAGTAATTAGAATAATTATCTTTTCCTTCCTGAGACATGGTCTCACCCAGTAGACCAGGCTGGCCCGGGACGCGAATCCTCTGCCTCTGACTTGCTACCACCATGCCCGGCTCAATAATTTCCTCTTCTGTGGTTACAAATATACACCAATATTTTATAGTAAACACTTTACTAATAACAGAGATTTCAGGTACTGAACTAAATTAATGTTAATTCTAGCACATCTCTGACCCCAGCAGAATTCACTTGGGAGCTTAGAATTGGCAGAGGACGGTAAGGTTATCACTTAGGGTCAGCTCAGATAAATTCTTAGTTAGCTAAATTGAAGACCATGCATGACCTTCAAAGCCTAGGATTAACTCCTGTGGTACTAACTAGCAAACTAAGGCAGGCCCTGGTTCACTCTCTAGCACTGTAACCAACCCCCCTTCCCCTCCCTCCTACACACACGCGCGCGCACGCGCGCGCGCGCGCACACACACACACACACACACACATATGCACACTGCCTCCAAATTGCCTAGGGTTATTTACATGGAAAGGCCACAGTACTTTACCCAAAATTTTTAAAGATTCACACATCATAAAAATTAAAAGAAGTGGGCTGGAGAGATGGCTCAGCGGTTAAGAGCACTGACTGCTTTTCCGAAGGTCCTGAGTTCAAATCCCAGCAACCACATGGTGGCTCACAGCCATCTGTAATGAAAACTGATGCCCTCTTCTGGGGTGTCTGAAGACAGTTACAGTGTACTTACATATAATTAATAAAGATTTCTTTAAAAAAAAATTAAAAGAAGTTAGTGTCTGGTCAGATGGCTTAGCAGATAAAGGTGCTGCCCAGCCTGATGACCTGAGTTCAGTCCCTGAAGCCCATATGATGGAAGGAGAGAACTCCATGAGATGTCCTCTCACCGTCCCTGCCCCTTCCCATGCCCTCGCATACATACAGACATACACCACACAATAAATACATATAAAGATATACTTTCAAACAGCAAGGAACACACACAATGTGGCTTCCTTTTGCTGGTGGCCAGTTTCGTCATCCCGAAGAGGCAGTTTACTAACTACCTTGCCTGATGTGATATCACTCCATACACGACCTCAATGCCTAGAATCAGGTCTAGGGAAATGCAGGACTGAGAGGCATGCGGTGCCACTGCTCTGTGGAGTACAACACTTTGGATTTCTGGGCAGGGACTGTAACTTAGTGCCAGTAGACTCCTGTAGCCAGTGTGAGCCTGGGTTTGATCCCAACCCTGAAAAATTGAGGAATGCCCCTCCCTCCCTTCAGGAGGACTCTGCCAGATGGCTCTTTAAGAACCAGTCAGGCATGTTTTCTGTCTTTTAACTTTTTCTAAAAATAGGGTGACTATTTTCACTGAAGGGATTAAAAAAAAAAAACTTAGTTTCATATTGATTTTACATTTTGGCATTGCAGGCTACATCTCCTAATGGTCAATAGAAAATGATTTATATGCTTCTTGCAAGCATGCACTCTGCCCTACTTCCTAATTCTCTCCCTTCCCTTCCCCCAAAGCCCTGGAGGTGGTGGCTGCGGTGGCTGAGTAACCTGTAAAGTTCTGACAGTTACCTGTATCTTGCAGGAAGGAGGCTGCAGTCTTGGATTCCCTGGTGGAGGACCGACTCCACTGCTCTCTGGTCTTGCCCCCTGATGATGATAGTGTGACCACTGGCATCTTCATGAGCTCCAGAGGTCACAGCACGCTCCCACGGACTCTCATGGCCCCTCGGATGATTTCCGAGGGAGACATAGGAGGCATTGCTCAGATCACGTCCTCCCTCTTCTTGGGCAGAGCCAGCGTGGCCTCCAACCGGCACCTCCTCCAGGCCCGCGGCATCACCTGCGTCGTCAATGCCACCATCGAGATCCCCAACTTCAACTGGCCCCAGTTTGAATATGTTAAAGTGCCTCTGGCTGACATTCCTCATGCCCCCATTAGACTGTACTTTGACACTGTGGCTGACAAGATCCACAGTGTGAGCAAGAAGCACGGGGCTACCTTGGTGCACTGTGCGGCAGGCGTGAGCCGCTCGGCCACCCTCTGTATCGCGTACCTGATGAAATTCCACAATCTGTGCCTGTTGGAGGCGTACAACTGGGTGAAAGCCCGGAGGCCTGTCATCAGGCCCAACCTGGGCTTCTGGAGGCAGCTGATAGACTATGAGAGCCAGCTCTTTGGGAAGTCTTCAGTTAAGATGGTACAGACACCCTATGGCATCATTCCAGACGTTTATGAGAAGGAGTCCCGACACTTGATGCCTTATTGGGGGATTTAGTGTTGCCACAGCTGGCGTCCACAGCCCCTCAGCAGTACCAGCATCTGCCACACACCATCTGTTCCCCTCTTCCTCTCTCTGGTTCTCCCGAGAGGGTTTCTACGCTGGGTGTTTGGGTTTAAGAGATGGGGAGGGGAAATACATGCGTTGCTAGTGACGTTTTTTAAAACTAGCATTTTGAAATAGTGAACGTGACAATCTTTAACTGGCCTTTAATCATTTGTAACAACTGGACCAGTGTAGAACACTGTTCCTGCTTTCTTTCTGGCTCCTGCCTTTTAAGAGCCTTAGCAGGTGCAGGAGGAGCTCATTGCGAACATCAGTTCTGGCCCAGATTAACCCTCTAGAGACCAGCTTTGCCGAGGGCTGCAGGCCGGACGGTTTCGGGAAGATCAAGGCCAGCTCAGTCCCTGCAGGATTAGCCTGGTCCTTTTCCTCTGTTATTTGATTCTTTAAGTTAAGTTCATTGTTGTTTAGTTGATAAGTGGCTATGATAAAAATCTGTTGCAAAGACCCTCTTGAAATTAGTGTGCCCTGGGATCACATTAGCGTTATTTTTAATAAACTTGCTTAGCATAAGCCCTTTACTAATCATTTTGGGTGTGTGAGTGCGCGTGCGTGTGCTCGTGTGTGTCATTGGAAGAAGGATGTTCTCCAGTCACTGTTCAACTGTGGTTCTTAGGACCATCATGGTCACTTCTTAAAGTAAAAACCCCACCAGAATCAGATCAGCAACATTTCCCATCCTGGCAGATGAGCAGAAATCAGTATCTCCTAATGTGGGAAGTGTGGAGTAGACGGTCCAACCTGCAGCTCCTAAGCAGTAAGATCCCAGGAGAGCTGTGCATGTGGCCCCACATAGAAGCTGACAAAAGTCATGTCACAAGGTCAAAAGGTTGGGCACCCCTGGTGGCACACACACACTGATTAAAGGTGCTGAGTTCCATTTTTGTCTTGGTTAAAGTGTCAGGTACAACCTCAAAGAAATGGAAGACCCGCCTCTGCTCACCTAGTAACACAAAAATCCTCTGTCTACCGCAAACCTCAGCCTAAGCAAAGAGTGACAACGGCTTCCAGTAAAGCTGCCAGTAGCGACTTGTTGGGGAAGCAACACAGGTTTTAACAAGCTCTTCTCTGTTTGCTCCCTGGGTGAGTCCTGGGAGGCCAGGCAACCCCGGGAGGGAGCGCTTTTCCCTTTTATTAGCCAGGTCATGTACTCACAGAACAGTTTTCTGTCTTTTTGATCTGTTTTAAGGAGACACGCCCTCGACATACCTAATTGAACTCTATCTTGATTTTATCTGGTTTATGGCACTGGGATTCCATCAAAAATTTACTTTTTTTTTTTTTTTATACTATATCCACCCTTACATGCACCCATCTTTATCTGAACAGGAGCATTTGAAACAGTGTCTCTGGGAAGTCAGAGCAGCATGCATGCAACATTAGCACACAACCAAGAACGATCCATGGAGTCTGGCTTTTTTAGCATGAAGCAAGCTTTTAAGTCAATTTCTGACTAGGAGCCCCTTAGTAATCACTGTACTGCAGGAAGAAAATACTTGCTGCCATTCCTTGTGATTAAGACAAATCTTGCTGTGAAAATCTAGGGCTGCAGAGAGGTCAGGAAGGTGCTTACTGTGCAAACACAAGGACCTGAGTTTTATTCCCAGAACCCACATTTAAAAAAAAAAAAAAAAAGCTAGGTGTGCACTCCAGCCAGGGATGCAGGTAGGCCAACTCTGCTCCTCCAAACCCAATCCTCCAGTCTCAGCACCAACTCTATAGCAGAACCCTGGCTGCAGGCTCCTTTCCCCAGGGCTCCATCGCCAGTGAATCCCACAGATCTTCCCCTTCTGACCTCCCTCCTCCCAATTCATTGCTTTATCCCAGCTCCTCCCACCCCCTCCTCTGGCAGGCAACCCCTGGGAACCTTCAGGCTACACTGACAGGGGAAGCAAGTAGGCTCAGGGCAGACCTTCACCTTTCCCTCCATTCCTGCAAGTTCAATCCCCAAGTCTCACCCCCAGCTCTGTAGACCCACTGTGGCCTCTCCTCACTCTGTCCCCATTCTCAGGGAATCTAGTTAGTATCTTTGGCATGGGAAGGTACTTAGTAAATTACAGAGAGAAACGCCAAGCCAGCCACAATACCTTTGATCTACTAAAATGGTGCCCTGGGTGCAAAATATGCTAGGGTAACTAATGTGGCACAAAACTTGTGGGAGTAACCGATATCTGATTTATGGCCCACTTCGTAAGACAGAGCCCATACCCAACACTGCTTGAGTGAACAAGAACCAGAAACGAATCCAGAGACCTACCGTGGACTCTGGGAACCCCATGGAAGAGGAGGCAAAGGGTGTAAGAGCCAGGGAGACTGGAGGCCACTAAGAAAACAAGGCCTCTAAATCAACATGACCAGAGACTGAGACAGCCATGCACAGGGCCCAAACAGGCCTGCACCAGGTCCTGTGTGTATAGACTACAGCACCTAGCTTAGTTTTATGGGATTCAGGGTGTGTAAATGAGTGGCTCTCTGATTCTTATGCCTTCCCTTATTCTCCCTTTTATCTTGTCCAACTCTGATGTGTTAGTTTTTGTTGAATTTTATATTTTATATTTTATTACTCCTAATGAGAAAAGGAGTGAATGCAGATGAGAGGGGAGACGGGGGAAGGTCTGGAGTAGAGGGAGAGGAGACCATAATCAGAATAATGTGAGAAAAAACATCGTTTTTAATAAAAGGGGGGAAAAATGAGGCCAGGTGCAGTAGCACATGCCTGTGATCTCAGCACTGGGGGTGGGGGTGGGGACCACAGGAACCCTGGGGCCTGTTAGCCAGCCAGCCAGGCCTACTTAAGAAGTTCTAGGTCGCTGGGCGTGGTGATGCACACCTTAAATCCCAGCACTCGGGAGGCAGAGGCAGGCAGATCTCTGAGTTCCAGGCCAACCTGGTCTACAAAGTGAGTTCCAGGACAGCCAGGGCTACACAGAGAAACCCTGTCTGAAAAAAAAAGAAAAGAAAAGAAGTTCTAGCCTCTTTCCTAAAGTCTCTGCCATCTCCTTGCTCCCTCCCAATCAAGGGAATGACACCCAAAGCTGTCCCCTGACAGGAACATGCATACATAAGGACAGCCCCTTTCCTCCCCCCCACAAAAGACATCCTGATACGTAACCAAGGGTCTCCTGTGCACCTGGTAGTCTAACACCTTCCAAGTGCTTTGTCCTGTGTTCATCCTAGTGACCACATCTGTGGCCTTTTAACCCAGTAAAGAGAAGAGCTGAAGTCAGAAGTGTTCCCTGCTAGACAAGGGGTTGTTTCAGAGCAGACACCCAGTTTTACAGTGTATAAACACAGCACAGTAGTTGTTTATTAGAATGTACACAAGGGAAAAGCTACACACCATCTTTTAACATACAGGACCATGTTCCACATCACACACACACACACACATACACACATTTCACTGGCTTTCGACATTCATCAGGTTAGTTGGGCTACAGCTGCGACGTGAGAGGTCATAGGGGACCTGTTTAAAAGTCACCGTATAAAGAATGGAATGAAGTAAAATTTCATTGTAATGATACTCTGTGAGAAAAGTACTTGTAAAGCTTTTGTTGCTGCTGCGCCTGTTGTTGTGTTTGTTTTAAAACTGAGCTGTTTCACATAAGCCCTATTTCTTGGCTGGACTTGGAAAAGAGGGGGCTTTTCAATATCATTTGGTGTGCCCTTTCCACAGAAGTGGTACCCAATCTAGACAAACAACAGGCTACACACATCTTGACCTGCATTCTGGCATCTGCTGGAATGTCTACAGCAGGCTTCAACGGCTCCTTCATGACAAATGTCTGAAAATGTCAGAGTTCATTTGTTAACTGTTAAAGTGTGTTTGACCTTGAAGGTACTTAGAAGCCTTAGAGCAGCCCCCAGTGCAAAGCAAGCATTTCCAATTTCTGTTTGAGAAATCTTTTTGATGACACATAAATAGAAAAACAGGAAATAAGACCAAAAATAAAAACAAGCAAAACACCTAAAATACATATAGCAACACCAAATACTAATTTAAAATGTGTATCCCAGATGGTATGCTAACTAGCAGACTGAGACAGGGAAGCTCAGATGATATCCACGGGCACCTTGAGACCCTTCTGTCTCAGGCATGGCCACACAGGTCACACACCAGCCACAGAACAGAAGGCGAGGCACGGCACCCAAACCCAAGTGCTCATTAGTCGCCATTCAAGCTGTGGGTGAAGCTGCCCGACACAATGCACAGCATGGAGAACAGTAACCTTGGTTACTGTTTCCAAGGACACGGACTAGGCTCTTGGCTAACAAGAGCTGAGGTACAGCTGAATGCAACATGAGTCATTTTAATACATGAGTGCAAAGAAAATCAGCCGGCTAATGTCGCACACTCCCCCTAACCCCTGCGGAAGGATTCTAACTAAGCCTTTTAAGCATTAAATAGTCAATAATTTTCATGGTAAAGGCTTTTTTGCCTACGCCCACTGGATTTTCCTCTGGCACCTCCCAAGGAGTGACTGACTAGGAGCGGAGACGATCTAGCTCACAGGTACTTCAACAGATGTCACGGATACAGGCCACTGGGCAGAAAATACTTCACACAGCATTTCTAGAAAACGCTTCAGCGGTGTAAATGTGGCTAAACTGGGACCATTGCTAATGCTAAGGTCAATCCTATTGCTAATGTCTAGAGAGCAGGCTGGAGGGCCTACTTGTTTCTCTGGGGCGTGGAAAGACACTAGGGGCCATTACAAGAGGGCACTGAAAAGCAGCCTCCCTCCACACTCCACCAGCCCTGGGGAAGGGGAGGCCATGTGGTCACAATGCCGACAGCTTTCTGGGTGTCAGGAGCTGGAGGTGACATCACCTGGAACAGATGAGTAACTGGACTCACCAGCTCTTCACCCTACCTTCTGGGCGGCAGCAAGGCCAAGGAGAGCTGCATCGACAACTGAAAATGATCCCTAGCGTGGGGAAAATACGCATGGTACAAGAAGGAACGGTACAGAGACCCCTCGGCTTTGTTCCGGAAGGGGAGATGATGAATTATGTAAAAGCAGGAGTGAGATAGACAAAGCCCAACATTTTAGACTTCCAAATGAAAACTACATCAGATGAGGGGAGCATGTGAGATCCAGAGAGTGAGTCTTCCCAAAGGCCAGACCCACACGCCAGAGAAACAGCTCTCTCAGACTCCCTGGCTTCTCCTGGGAACAACCCCTTTTAACCACTTAAGCTCCTGCTCTCTTGGTTTTATGCATCTTGTTTACCTGACAAATTCCTATGCCAGTGTGAGCCTTTCCCTTTGAAAATTCAGCCCTGCTAACCACTTTCCTTTGCTGCATTTGAAGTGTATGTGTACACACACACACACACACATATACACACATACACACACACACACACACCTCACCACCACTTTACTGTCCCTCTCAGTAGGCCAGTGGTTCTCCACCTGTAGGCCTGTATCCATGACATCTGTAAGGGTGTCTAATGACCCTTTCACAGGGGTTGCCTAAGACCATTGGAAAACAGATATCTACATTCTGATTCATAACACTGGCACACAGTTATGAAGTAGAAACAAAAATAATTTTATGGCTGGAGGCCACCACAACATGAGGAGCTGTATGACAACTGCACTAGGAAGGCTGAGAACCACCGTGCTGGGCCCCGAGCTCCTTCCCACCCTGAGTTCGTTCTCAGATCTCCCCTGAAGTACTGCCAAGTCCAGCCTTGCTGGCTCCTCTGCAGTCTGCTTGTGGAGAGGTGGCTACGAGGAGATTTCAGCTCACCGCTGCTACCTGGTGGGAAAGCGCCATGCTTTGTGCCATGCTTAATGTTGGGGCAAAGCAGCAGGTTCTCACCAAAGGCTCCAAGGAGAAGGACGAGCATCCTGGATGCAGGCTCTGGGCCCTGTCACAGCAGGGAGGGCCTCCTTCAGAGGTGAGGTGCCACAGGAGGTGACTATGTGCCCTCCTTGCCTGCCGCTGTCCAGTGGAGACAGCAGTGCTCTCCTTACCAGGACAGAGCATCGGTTTAATCACAAGCCTTTTTAAAAATTCACTTCAAGTGTTTAAAAGCTAAATGCAGAAAAAAAATGTGTTCTGCTTCCCAGAGCCATGATGACGGCAATATAAGCGAGCCGGCTGGACACAAACTTGTGGATTCCGGCCCTAGCATCACGTATTTTTCTTCTTTTGTTAACATTCCACACACACTTCAGCAGCAGATTACTCCTCACAGAAAACTCTGGTCTGCATTTTAAATTATCTAAAGAGGACAAGAGTGACAGGGTATGGTGGCACATGCCTGTGTTCCAGTACTTGGGAGGCAGACATGAGAGGACCGATGCAAACTCAAGGTCAGCCAGGGGCATGCATCAAGGCCCTATCCTTAAAAAGGAAAACCAAACCAACGTCGCCATCAACAACAACAAAACCAGGGGAGATAAACAAGCAAGTGTCCGGTGCCACGTGCAGCTGGTGTCTGGTAATCTACCTCAAGTCTCAAAGAGGGGCAGGCAGAAGCATGGCAGGTTTTCTGGTGGGACCCTACCTCCTGGGGAATGCTTCAAAGAGACCAGTGGCAGGGGACTTTGCAGTACTTGCATTCTATTTATTGATTTCTGTCATCCTGAGTCCTGTGACAGAAACAACCAAAACTCAGCGTCATGGAGCAGCTTTTCAGAGCAGATCCGGCAAGAGGAGGCCAGGGGGCTTGGGTTCCACACAGTTGATCCAGAAGTTGGCACAGCTGGCATGGTACTGGTGTCCTCCGTAGGCCAGCTTGAAGCTGTCCGTCTCTGAGTTGAATGCCTGCCAGAAATAGAGAGGGGGGGGCAAGTCAGGGTCTGCCTACATCTAAGAGCTTGTCAGCAGCCACCACGGATACTCCCCAGGTGTCACCAAGGCTCAGGCCCGAATGGCACACACAGACAAAAGCCAAGCAGGTGGCTACAGGATCCAAGTAGGAAAGTTTTATTCATTTTTACTGCTAATTAAAGGTATAAAAGTCAGTACCATCCAACCTAGTGTCAGCAAAGGGTCCAATCTTCACAGAAAAGGCAGGCAGAGGTTACAGAAGAGAAAAGGGGCAGGGCACGGCAATCAAAATAGCCAAGTCCTGTGGGTAACCGGTTCCCTCACTATAAAGGCCGCCCTCCCTGGAGGCTGCCATTGCTGTAACATGTGGCCCCTTAGGTCTGTGGCTAATTACAGTTCTACCAGGACTGAAAACATTTTGAAGAGTTAGAAATCAATTGATATTAACTCTTAAAGTCTCATGCAGTGGTTCTCAACCTGTGAGTCAGGACCCATGCCAGGTCGCATATCGACATTTACATTACGAAACAGCAGCAAAATTACAGTACCAACAAAATAATTTTATGCTTGGGGGTCAACACACCATGAAGAACTGTATCAAAGGGTCACAGCATTAGGAAGGTTGAGAATCACTGGTCCAATGCCATTGGGGGCTGACAACTGAGTGGACATATGAGACCCTCCCTCATCTGTAGCTCAGCTACCCACAGCAGCTAACAGTCTTTAGTCTGCAGTTTGTCTTCTTAAACACCACAGATAAAGTCCTAGAATCCAAATGGTTTGATTTTTTTTTTTTTAATCTGTTATCCTCTAAATCCTAACGCTCTGCCATCTCATTCGCTGTCACTACAACTTCTAGTCTTCCAGAAGGTGCTGATTCGTGGCAAGGAAAAATACCAACAACAGCAGAAGCTGATTAGCAGCTACAAGCACGCAAACAGGACGGCCGTGGCCCCACAGAGACGCGTTAGTTGATTTGATCACACGTTATGGGGATGAGTGAGTCAGCAGAGGATTCACGATTGCTACAGTCCAGGACAACAACAGAATTAGCTGTTGGCCTCTCACACACAAGACTGAGATGGAGACACTAAAGTAACATGTAGCTGGCTCATACTTTTTTAGGCTGTTCTTCTGCAGGCATCTCTTCTTTCTGAAATGTTCAAACCATAAGGTCAAAAGGAAAAAAAAAAAAAAAAAAAAAAAGCTAATCAAGCCCCTGGAACAGCTCTTGCCTCCAGGTAACTCCACAGGGCCTGGCATTCTCACTCCCACCCACCCTTGTCCCTGGGGTGAACCCAATGCTCAGCAGGGAGGGAAGGACTCTGTTCACTCCCGGGGCAGTTTCCCCACTACCCTGTGGAAAAAACAGATCTGCCTCTATAGACTTTTCTAGACTTCAACATCCCCGCCTCTGGTCATAGCCCTTGTGAAGGGGGCTACCTGTGGCTGCCCCTTAAATCACATTAGGGACAAACAATGCCCCTTGAAGGAGGACGGTCAGGACTTACCCGGCTCCTCGAGTCCACATTTAAGAGACACACTCCACAAGCCAACTCCTGAGCGTTTTTGATCCCAGGCCGTAACATACAGGAGGAAAAATCCAGAGAATTCTCATCTGGCTGAGGATGACAGGAGAGATAGGTAAGGACATAGCAGTTTCAAATACTATATAGGTCAAGGGTCAACTATAAAATTAAGTCAACTGATGACACCAGTGCTTGGTTTCCACAAATCTGCTGAGCAGCTGCTGTGTCCTGGCTGCTAGCAAATGCCCACAGGAATAAACTGCTCCCTAGTCTTGGGGCCTAGGTAGAGTGAGGAGGTGTGGAGCAATGCAGGGCCAGTAGTGCTACAGTACTTATTTTGGGGGTAAGTACTGAGTGTCCAGGCACTCAACAGAGGCATTTAGCCAAGAGAGTGCTTCCCAGAACTCACTATTATCCTGTCTGAGTATTGATGATGCAGTGGGAGGTGAAGGTCAGTGGGGTGATGGGCTGATGGGCCAGGAGAGGAAGGAGAAAGGAAGGATTGACACACAGCAGTATGACATGGACATCTAAGCTAAAGTCCAGCTACAAGAGGCGATCAAGGGTGGGAGATGAGCCAAGGCGAGGGGGAGGAGAGGGGACCAGAACATCAAGGATCCAGAGAGGAACAGAAGGAGCTAAGGCAGGACCAAGCACACATTGCTGGCACCAACCTGCCTTCTGCTGTGTCAGCAAGAGTCTGGGCGGGTGGCAGTCCACAGGGAGAGGCTTCAGTTAGATGACAGGAGATGGGGAGGGGAGGAGGACTCATGGCGAGGGCTGTTATGGGGCAGAATCTACAGGCCCTGGGCATGTGCAGGCTATGGATGGAAGGGGGGAGGCTTGGGTAGATAAGAAACTTCACTGTAAGCCCAAGGACAGAGGGGAGAATAGTTTGGTTCAGGCTGAGTTGGAGCTGGCAAGGTCAGAAGTGCAGGTGCTGGGGACCTACAGCCCAGCCAATGCTAGGAGAGATCTGAGAGTCAGCAGCCGGGGCCAGCGAATGGAGGAATGGCCGGCCAGGCACACATACGCTAAGCGCCATGCTCAGCTTTTCACAGGCGTTATCTAGCTTATCCTTCCGCAAGCGGACATAGAAACTCCGTGAGCTATGGCAAGTGCAGTGCAGTGATTAAAGGGGCGGGCCTTAGTTTTGAAAACAGCTGTCAATTTCATAAAGATTAAATATGCATTTGCAGCATGAGCTTGCAGTTTCATTTCTAGATATTTATCCAAGAGAAAGGAAAATATATGTCAACAAATCTTGCTCCAAAAAAAAAAAAACCACCAAAAACAAAACCAAACCATTCATAGCAACTGTATCCATATTAGCCACATCTGGCACTAACAAATGTCTAGTAATAAGAAAATGGATAAACAAGTCGTGGCGTGTTGACACAATAGACTATTACTCAGCTAGGGAGCAAAGTGATATTTGATCAACATGGCTACATTTCAATATTATGTTACTAAGTAAGCCAGACACAAGAATGCTAACATTTGCTATCACTTCGCATTTATAAAGTATTAAAACAAAGGAACCCCTGGCTGTGGAAATCAGGGCAGCGGTGGCTTTCGAATCAGATCAGGGTTGACTATGAAAGAGACAGAGTGGACTTTAGGCACGGACAAAAATATTCTGAATATGTTCCAGGCCTTGTGGCACAGAGCCTTAATTCCAGCAGAGGCAGGCAGGTCTCTGTGAGTTGGAGGCCAGCCTGGTCTGCAGAGGGGCCAGCTGGGGCTACAGAGTAAGACATCCTCTTAAAAAAATCCAAAATCAACCAACCAAACAAAACACTGGAAAACTAAAACAGCGGCCGAGAATGTATGTTCATCACGTCACTGTAAATTCCATATTGCCAAATGAATTCCAAGAACATATACTTCTTCATTTTTCCACATCTTTTTGGATTCATAGTCAACTTTTGTTTGTTTTTACATATAAGGATAATACTGGCATGAATGTTGGTGATTTACATTTTAATAATTTTCATGTGTATGGTGGGTGTTTGCCTGCGTTTCTGTGCACCACATGCAGGCTGCGCCCATAGTCACCAGGAACGGGTGTCAGACCCCCTGGAACTAGTTGTGAGGCATTAACTAGTGGATGCTGGGAAGTGAGTCTGAGTCCTCTCTTCAAGAGCAACCAGTGCTTTTAGCCACTGAGCCATCTTCTCTGGCCCTAATTAGACTTAAGACTAAACTGAACCAGCAAAAACATTTTGAAAACTTCACTGGTCAAAGCCTTGGTGGCTGCTAGACAGTTGTTTCTCACCCTCTGTGCTGTGTCACAGACAAAGGCTTTAGATGGCTTTAAGGTCTGCATTATCACCATTTCTCCCAGCCACTCTTAACTGTAAATGGCCAGCAGAATAGTAAGCCGAGCCCCAGTGACACACTTTCTGACTTCCATACTGCAAGTGCCCTATCATGGCTGATTCTCCAGCTTGCTGTGTGGCGTCGTTAAGCATGGAGCTGGAAAGAACTGCCCAGCAACAGAACTACCTGGTGGTTACACCATCCAGAACCGCTACTCTAGGTGAGGCGCTGTCCCCATCTATCCAAGACTGCTCTGGTTTTAACACCCTCGTCCTGAGCATTAGGGACAGTTTGACACCATGGTACTGGATCAGGGACTATTGGAGAAATAATTACAATGTGGGGAAACCATAAGACTTGAAATCAGTCAAATTAATAAAATCCCTTGAACATCTATTTACGAGGGGAACCCAGGAAAGCAAATGAAAAGGGCACACTGCAATGTGCCACGAGAATGGTGGACTCTGCATAATTACCCTGTGATTAAATTAATTTTCCAAATGATAAAAATTAGCTCTCTTAGGTAGGCAGTGGTGGCACATGCCTTTAATCCCAACACTCAGGAGGCAGAGGTAGGTAGATCTCTGAGTTCAAGGCCAGCCTGGTCTACAAAGCAAGTTTCAGAACAGCCAGGGCTACACAGAGGAACCCTGTTTTGAAAAACAAAAATCAAACAAAACGAACAAAATTAGCCCTTTAAACACACAGCCATAAGCACAGGATTATATTGTAATGTCTAGAAGCAACATGATACTGATCAATGACCACAATTATAAGTCATACCTGCTACAAGATGCTGTAAACTGACCTTTGGCAAGTATTTCACATATTTAGTAAAGATTAAAATGCAGTTACATTATATATACCAGCTTCTTTTTAAAAATTACTTATTTTTTTTTTTTTTTTTGGTCTTTAAAACAGCAGTTTACATTCATTTATTTTTGAGGACATACAGCAAATGACAAAACAGACTTAGATGTGGCAGCGTGTGACTCTGCTAGATTTGAGATCTGTTTCATTTCACTATTCTTCCCTAAGTGCAGACACCTGCAGGTCTTTCTGTCTTTCCTTCATATTTGTTCTGGTTGAAGCTATTATTGGTCCTCATTTTTTCCATCAGAGTCATCGGACCCAGGCCGTTCTAAAAATTACTTATTTTTATTTTATGTGTATGAGGGTTTTTCCCATGACTTTGATTGCCACATGTGTCTAGTGCCACTGGAGGCTAGAAGAGAGGATTGGATTTGCTGGAACTGAAGTTACAGGTGTTTGTTAACTGCTGTGTGGGGGCTGGGAATTGAACCCAGGCCCTCTTCAAGAGCAGTGTGGTGGTTTCAATAAGAATGATCCCTATAGGCTCATATATTTGAATGTTTGATCATCAGGAAGTAGCACTATTTGAGGATTAGAAGGAGTGGCCTTGTTGAGGGAAGTATGTCACTGGGTACGTCTTTGAGGTTTCAAGAGCCCAAGCCAGGCCCCGTGTCTCCCTCCTGTCTGTGGATGCAGACGTAGAACTTTCAGCCACTTCTCTAGCACCATGTCTGCCTGAATACTGCCATGCTTGCCACAGTGAAGACAATGGCCTCTGAAACTGTAAGCCAGCCCCAATGAAATGCTTTCTGTTATAAGAGCTGCAGTGGCCATGGTGTCTCTTCACAGCAATAGAATCCAGACTAAGATTAACAGCAAGTGCTCCTAACTGCTGAACGATTTCTCTAGCCCTGTACCCCAGCTTCTTAAACTGTGGGTTGTGACCTGTAAGACAGGGCCACTTAATTCAATATGGGAGCTACAGAAAGTTGACAATGGTAGAAGGATGCTGACGTGCTAAAGAACTGAGGTAGATGTTCTGGCAGCACTCCTCCACGGTGTCTTATGATGTCACTGCAGCCCTCACGCTGGACATACAACATACAGCTTACACTGCTCATGCCGTTCACCACACACCAGTGAGTGTGGCCTCCAGCACCCTGCTCAGACCCCAGACGCTGCTGTGAATTGCAGAGCTCTTACAATACTGACAGAGTTTTCTGTTTTTATAGAGACAAAATCCTTGGGCTACAGAAAACAAAGACTTTTAATATTTTTCTGCTGCCATTGTTTAGCATCTAAGTAGCAAATCAGTGTATCTTTCTATTGCTATTTGTCACAGTTTGACTTAAAATTGCTGTTAAATTGCTGACTTTAATTTTAAAAAATTAAATGAATTTTGGCTTGGGATTAGAATAGCATTTCATTTTTGCAGTATCTTTTTGTTTTGTTTTGTTTTGTTTTGTTTTGTTTTGTTTTGAGAAAACAAACATACAGCCTTATATAGCCCTGGCTATTTTAGAACTCACTATATAGATCAAGCTAGCCTCGAAATTATAGACATCTACCATCCTTTGCATGTGCTGGGATTAAAGGTGTGCATACCCTACTTAGTATAGAATCTCTAACCATTTATAAGATAGCCTTAAACATACTTCAGTCATTTTTGTACCTCATGTTTATGAGAGGTGTTCTCAGTACTGACAATTAATGAGTCAAAATATTGATCAACTCTGAAAACTGAAAACACTCTCTACTCTACCCTGAGAATCAGACATTCAGCCCAGATGGAATTCTTTATGAAACATAAAGGATCACATCCATCCTGCTAGTATGCAAGCTTGCTTATGTCTGTAATAAACAATAAAATCACATGTTTACCAAAAGACAATTTAAAATAAGTGTCTTCATGATTTACTAGCAGTAAACATTTGATTTCATATCTATCATATGCACTTATATACATAAAAATTCCTCAGGCAGAAAGGAGTTGTGGGCAGATAGTTTAAGGGCATGTGTCATATCTGACCTGCTTACAGAGCCAAGACCGGGAGTCAGATGGAGGGTAAAAGCCTGGGTGCTTAGTAGTGATGCACGTCTACTGTGGTGTGCAAGAAAAGGAGCACTAGAGAAAGAGTCTGGTGGCAGGCAGTGCTCTTTGCCAACATTCACATTCTCCTTGGACAACTGGTATGAAAAGCTTCCTAGCCTCCTTGAGATTAGGCGCGACTATGCCACCTGCATGGCTGACACAGCTGTGTCACCTGCACGGCCAGTGAGTCACGTATGACACTGCTGGAAGGAAGCCTTTGAAACCAATCTGTTGGCTCAAAGGTTAAGAGCACTGGTTGCTCTTCCAGAGGGTTGAATTCCCAGTACCTGAATTGTGACTCACAAACATCTGTAACTCATTCTGGGGACTCTGACTTCTTCTTCTGGCTTTCCTGGGCACCAGGCATGTGGTGCACAGATATACATACAGGCAAAACACCCACACATATAAAATCCATAATAAAACTCATATGCTATTTTTCATGTTCCCTTGGCCCTCGTGGGTACCCAGCTATATTCCATGCGATGTAGGGAGTGAACCTGGGCGCTGAGTGAGGACAGGCTACAGAGCCTCTCTGCCTTGAGATGGACATGGGGCTTGAGCCATAAAGAAGGCCTGCTTGCTTGAGAACACTAAGATTGGAGAGACGTGTTTGTTACCTCAGCATAACCCAGTCTACTCTGACAGATGAAAACCCGGACACGAGTTCCAGAAACAAAAATTCTAATTGTGGAGCGTTCACTTGGCTAGTGCTTTGTACACTACTGTCCTTGCTGCTGTAACAAATTATCCAAAACTTAATGGCTTAAAAGAACATGGCTTTGGGCAGGAGAAATGGCTCAGTGGTTAAGGGCACTGACCACTCTTCTAGGGGACTGGTGCAAATCTCAGCACCCACATGGCCGTTCATAACGGTCTGTAACGCCAAGATCTGACTCTCACACAGACATATATACACAACAAAACTGCACATAAATTAAACATAAATACATTTGTAAAGGGACAGGCTTTACTCCCTTACAGCCCAGAAGTCAGAGGGTGAATGTCTGCAGTGGACTGACAGCACTCGTGCCTTCTGGAGCTCTGGAGGCAAGAATCTCTTTCCTTGCGTTTATAGCTTTAGAGATCACCGCTAGAAATGCCCAGTACTACTGTGCATTCCTGGCTCCGGGGGCATCTGCCACCCTCTCTCCATTTCCACTGTCACGCCATCTTCACTCTTACCTCACTACTTCCTGTCAGGACACTGTGATGACATGGGGCCCACCCAGCTGATTCAGGGTCATTTCCTCAAGCACACACCCTGAACTCAATGATCCCACCTGGGAAGTTTTTATTGCCACATGAAGTAGCACGGATGATGACACAGGTTCTGGGGTCACATGGCATGTCATCAGCTGAGGACATGGTAAAGATGCCATATTTAAAGCATGGTGCTTGCAAGAAGAGCAGGGTGTGAGGGATGCTGCCATCAAAGCACACTGTTCTCCTGAGATATCCACAGCACTGCAGAAGTAAACACTCTGAGATTGTCATTTCTTCACTCTGGGAGGAATTACCGAAAGAGCTGTATCATGCTGAATGAACAGCGGAATCCAAGGGTCTGTGTGACTTCTAGCTGGCCACAGACCTGGAGAAAAATTGTCCCTTTTCTTTTATTAGGTTTTATATGCCAACTGGGTGGTGGTGGCACACACCTTTAATCCCAGCACTCGGGAGGCAGAGGCAGGCGGATTTCTGAGTTCGAGGCCAGCCTGGTCTGCAAAGTGAGTTCCAGGACAGCCAGGGCTATACAGAGAAACCCTGTCTCGAAAAACAAAACAAAACAAAACAAAACAAAAAACAAAACAAAAAAAAGAGGTTTAATATGCCAAACATTTGCTTCCCAGGGCAGAACCATTTCTTTGATCTAATACATCCGAGAGATAAAAGCTTAGCTGACCCCCTCTCAGGCCTGACCATCAGAGTGTCCTTGCCTCACTGGAATCTGGCCATGACAACATCTCTACCTCACTGGAATCTGACCATCAAAGCATCCCTGCATCACGAAATTATACAGCCTTTCCCATAGAGCAACGCCTGCCTCTACCACAAGAGGGAGCTTCAGTCCACAGTCACCCCGAGCTTTGGAGAGTTTTCTGCTATGAAACACTCAGCGTAATAGAATACGAAGTCACACTGAAGCTGAGACTCTGCACTTTGCTTTACTGAGCACTGGGACGATGCACACTACTGCACGTGGGGCTTTTTTAGGTGGGAAGAGTCGTGGAGCTGGTGCTTTATTGTCTGCTTCTGTAATTGTCTGTTTTGGGGGAGCTGGTGATCTAACCGAGGCTGCAAGTATATGAAGCACATGCTCAAAAACATGATAAAACAAGACAAAACAGTAAACATACAGTCTGCCATTGAGGGAGAAACATGCCAGCTCTTGCGCAGCATCACAGAGCAGGATGATGAGATAGATTAAAAAATTCAGATTGTAATAGTTTCAATTAAATTTTGATGTTCTTGAGCCTTGATTTCTTTTATGGGCCAGGGAGATGGCTCAGCAGGCAACAGTGCTCCTCTTGTGTAAGGGCTACTTGTGTTTAACCCTGGAACCCGCAAAAGGCTCAGTGTGGTGGTGAGAGCCTGAATCCCAGCAGTCCTATCGTGAGGTGGGAAGCAGAGACCGGACACTCTCTCAGAAGCTCGCTCTAGCCTGGAGTACACAGTGCAGCAGCAGAACAAGGGGACACGAGCCAGCCTCAGCAAGGCAGGCAGCAAAAGGCAAATCCTAAAACAGCCTCTGACCTCCATCTGCACGCCACGGCACACACATACTCCCATACG
>NC_034603.1:51679920-51686181 GCF_900095145.1 Mus pahari | reverse complement strand
TGTGTGTGTGTGTGTGTGTATGTATGTGTGTATGTGTCAGAGAGAGAGAGAGACAGAGAGAGAGACAGAGAGAAGAGAGACAGAGACAGAGGGACAGAGTGAGAGAGGGAGAGAGAGGGACAGAGAGGGAGAGAGAGGGACAGAGAGAGACAGAGAGGGTACTTCAAGTTAAGATTTATAGACTGAGGACCCATTTACCGATTCTCAAGAGGAAATGACATGGTATAGCCTAGGAAAGTGCCTGAACAGACAGCTATCATTGCTGTGTCACAACAATCTGTTTTAGAAAAAAAAAAAAAAAGCAACTGTAGCCAAAGAGCACGGCTAGTTAGAAGTGAGCGCATGGTGCTCACACATACTCTGCCTGCATCCAGACACCATACAGGTGAGATAGGAAGCTCTGTGTCATTACACGTGGCTGAAAAGGCAGGCCAGTTACCCTCGAAAGTCTAGATGTGGGTGCTGCGAGTGAATGGTTGCAAGCAGAGTCTGAGAAGGCATGACTGTGGAGCCCCTTCTCCATTTACCTCACATTTTGGCCCCGTAGTGTTAGAGTCATCAGATGTGAACGGGGCAGAACTTACTAGGTAAATGGGCCACAAACTTCCTTCAAAGTAACAAAATCAAACTCCATGTCTTCTTTTTAAAACTCTGGACAAGGGCTGGAGGCATGGCTTATCGGATAAAGAGTATTAGCTGCTGTTCTCAGAGGAGCAAGGTTCAATTCCCACACCCACATGGGAGCTCACAGCTGCCTATAACAATAGTTCCAGCACATCCAGCACCCTGGCACAAACATACATGCACACAAAACACTAACATACATAAAATAAAAATAAATCATTAAAAAATTTAAAAAGCCTGGACAAAAGTGATGCTTGGTGTGGAGGCTTGGAGAGCCTGGGATGACGGATGAGGGTATTGTCTGGGGATGAACTAGCAGTTCACATAGTGACAGGGCACAGGTGATACAGACAGGCTATGCATTTTTCAAACTCAGCAGAAGGGCAGCCACTCAACTCATGGTGCAATGTGACGGAAATTTTTTCATTTTACTGTGTGTGAACTCAAAAGTGGCCTGGTTGTGATAGAGCAGAGCCTAGAAGACAAGTTCTTTGCATGAACAGTGGCAGGACCCAGGATCCTGGGAGTTGGAGAAGATGAAGGGAAATGGGTCCTACTGCCCCCAGTGGACCGGCTGGATGCTTGCCAGTCTTCTTCACCCTACTGGAAGGACAGATGCAGGATGAGCTTGGATGATGCTCTGAGACTTCACGGGCACTTTCACTGCTAAGAGCTCAGGGCTTTCTGATCCAGTCAGCTTTCTTCAGCAAGGCTGGCAGAGGAGGGCTGACTGGAAGGAAGGATAGAGACCTAGCTTTCAATGTGCAATGAGGACTGACTCCCACTAAAACAAGGAACCCTCAACTCTAAATGCCAAGTGGGAGGCCCGTACATTGCTCCACCATCTTGGGAGGTATGTCAAGGGCGGGTACAGACCTGAGGCTCACAGTGCGCCACGACAAGCTCCTGGTACTTTTCTTGTTAACATTATTCTCCTCAAGCTTTCATCCCTAGCGAAAGCTTTGCACATCTTTGGTGTTACCACCTAATCATCCTTTTCAGGATAGGATGAAGCACAGAGCATGCCCGATGCCTCTTGCACTTCCCTGCCTCAGGACAGGAAGATGACAGAGGAAGGAAATCAGGTTGCTATGTAGATTTAATGCACATGAAAACCCTAATGCACAGTATGGCCAACTGGATAACCCAGATGGCTGAAGAAGTGGCCACAACACCAAAGGGGGTTTTGGGAAAGGGTTTGAGTGTGTGAAAAAATTTTCTACCAGAGCAAAGATTTACTTCTCATTACAAATGCAGCAAGTATCCATTAAAGATTGTTGAGAACGACTTATAAACATGGGATTTTATCATTAAGCACAACCCACTGGCAGCCTGCCTCCCAGCCGTGTGGTGACAGGTCTGTTATTTCACAAGTGCTTCCTGACAAAATGCCCATAACACCCTGACTGAAGGGCTGCATGTGTTACTTCACCAGCTCTAGCTTTCAGGCAGTTTCCAGTTTTTCTCTTTTATCTGAAGGACAGTGCTCTGCACTTTGCTGGCTTCTGGTGATTTTACATTTAGAGCAAGTAGAGATGTTTACTCCAAAGCGCAATGATTCTGAATGTGTGAGCCCCCCATTCACCTGGATGTGTGAGCCCCTGATTCACCTGGATGTGTGAGTCCCCTGACACACTCAGTGCTTACAGGGCTACCTCTCAAGTACTGGGCTCAGGCGGAGCCCAAGAGGTGCCAGGAGAAATCCTTCCTGATGTCACTGCCAGCAGTAACCAAGCTTTCCCTGACTATCAGGTTTATTTTTATGCTGTGAACACAGTGAACCATGGAAGTCAGCACATTGGAAGACGGGGGACAGCTAGGGGGAGGACCAGCATCCACAGATCACCATGTCATTCCTGTCTGCCAACACAAGGAGATCAGCAGTCTCAAGCTCCCACCAGAGCTAGACAAGCTCTCAACGCCATGCCTTCTCTGCTATGATGGACACCACAGTTGGGGAGCCAAACACCCCTTGTTCAGGCTGCTCCGATGAAGCATCTTGTTAGAACAACAAGGAAAGGAAGTAATGAGGTAAGCGTCATGAGATTCAGAGCGAGGTGTCCGAAGGCACTCACCCAGGAAGGACTGGACTGAAGGGCACTGGGGACGCCTTCTGGGGAGAACCATGCAGAACACAGCTCGAGAGCGGCCTCATTCAGCAACAGGGAAGCTCTGCCCTGAGCTAAGGCTTTTGGAAAACCATGGAGGCCCACTGCAGGATTTTAAATGGGATTTAAATGAAGCAATCAGATCTATGGTTTACAAGGAACAGTCAGGTAGTTGCACCAAGAATAGACTGATAGGGGCTTTTTTTTAAAAAAAAAGAGAAAAAAAGAAAAGAGCTAGGTAGGGGTGTGTGGCTCAGTAGCAGATAACTTCTCCAGCCTCCAATGGGTCCTGAGGTCCATCCCTAGCACCACCAAAGGGGGGGGGACCTAACTTAACCAGACAAAGCAAACCAGGGCAGCGCCACCTCTCTGGCCCCTCACTTAAATGTAATGATGCACAACCAGAAACAATGAAACAATAGTGAGGTTTGCTGTTTAGGACACAATGGGCAGCGACCACCAGGCTGTCAGCTGAGAGCACTAAGAATTCCTCCCTTCTGCTCGGAGGGCTGCAGGTTAACTGGAGAACTAGTAAGTGACATAGAATACAGCCAGGCCTCTCATGAACTTAAATGCCACCTGGAAAATATTGCAGCAGCCACACAGACTGCATGCATGTGTGCACACTCTGGCCTTCTTCATCTGCTTTGGTAGATTGCAACACCCAGAGGGGATCCAGTCATTTGTTTGTTCAGAGTAGAGCTACTCATAACACGGAAAAAATGAGTCCAAGGAAAGTAATTATAGTGAACGGGCAGCCACATGATGGTCTTCCACACAGCTTTCTGAAGAACGCAGTGGGGTATAAACAGGTCAAGTGTGAGGGGATGGACTCAAACCATTACTTTCTGGCAAAACTTGCATGTGTAAGAATCTGACTGGCACTGGGAGGGCTCAGTGGGCAAAGTGCTGGCTGGGTGAGTGTGGGGACAGGAGTTCAATCCCCAGAACCTATATAGAGCCCAGAGTGATAAAGCTACTTATCTGCACTCCTAGCTATGACGAGAAGGCAGAAGACCCTGCAGAAGCTTGTGGGTGATCCTTGTTTGCACAGAGGCTGACAAAAGAGACCCTGTCTCAGACAAGGCAGAAAATGAGAGCAGACATGGATGTTCTCTGACCTGCACTCGCGCACGCACACGTGCACACAAATTCTCTCTCTCTCTCTCTCCCTGTCTCTCCCTGTCTCTGTCTCACTAAACAGATAAAGCTTTTGCCCTACACTTCTATTTTCCAAGATACAGTGTGGGCCCTGGAACTCTCCAAAGCCAGTCTGGGACTGCTATCTCACACCTCCATCAGCATAACACACCCAGTTGGCACATTCGCCCTCTGATAAGTGCGTTGTAAGAATATAGTCTCTGCTTCAAAACAGGTTTCTGGAAAGAGAAGCAACTGCTGAACTGTCTCAGGCTTACTGTGAGTGTGGCAAGTGACATGAAGCCGATTAAGTTGTTCCACACTTTATCGATGTCCTTCAGCAACTGCTGGAGTTTCTCACTACACACAGCAGTGGCTTTTATCCCCAGCTCCACACGCTTGGTTACGCGGTACACTTCCACCACACCTGATGGGGAGAGAGGAGAGAGTTAGGCTTGGGAAAAGCAGGCAGGGACAAAGCACTGTGGCTTGCTGATGACTTGATTAGGAGGAACAATTGTGCAGATGCGGGGCTGTGAGCAGAGATGTATTGGTTACTTTTCTATTGCTGTGATCAAACACCATGGCCAAAGCAACTTACAGAAGAAAGGGTTTCATTGGGCATGGTGGCAGGAGTAGCTGAGAAGGCGTATCTCAAACTGCAAGCTGGAGGCAGAGAGCATACTGGGAATGGCCTGAAAGCCCCCTGTCCCCAACACACCTTCTACAACAAGGCCACACCTCTGAGTCCTTCCCAAACAGGTCCACAAACTGGGGACCAAATATTCAAATCTATGAGTCTATGGGGGCCATTCTCATGCAAACAAGGTATGAGCTTTCTTGGTCTGCTGGAATGGTTCTTTTCCTGCAGTCTTTAATCAGGGCAAACTCTGCAAGCAAGAACGTGCTAAGTAAGTACCTGCTCATTTTCAGATGGTAACTAGACACATCCCCAGGCCTCCAATGTGGCAGTCACCAGACCACTGTGCGGCCCAGTCTGCAGTATAACTTTCAAGTAGGAACATGGATTCTGGTCCCTGCTCCACCTCTTACCATCCATGTATCCTGGAACAAGCTATGAACCTCCCTGTGCCTCAAGTTAAGTCAGTAACAACAGCCTCTCAAGAGGACGGGTGACAGGAAGAACCTGGTAAGCACTGCAGAAGGTTCACAACAGTCTCTAGTGAGCACAAGACATTTGTGAGCTATTAGGCTTTTTAGTTTGGGTTTCTTTATGAGTTTTAGGTGAATCAGGGAAATCCCATTAATTGGTTGAAAATGGTATAAAGTTTTAAGGAGTCTAAATGTTAATGCCATCATAGAGTAATTCATGCTGAATCCTTAAGCTTTTTTTTTTTTTTTTTTAAATAAAACATTGTTGGGATTCTATGTGCTAGAAATTTCAATTTTTAAAATTATATAACAAATATAATTTATTATTTTTGGCAATTTACAATTGCCAAGTCTGGTGGCACACACCTTTAATCCTAGCAACTGGGACAAAAAAGAAAGCAGATCTGAGTTTTCAGGCTAGCCTGGTCTACATAGCCATGTGTATGCAGGGTCTGGTACAGGCCAGAACAGTCCCTTGGATTCCCTGGAGCTGGATTTTCAGGCACTTGTGAGACAACCAACATGGGTGCAGGGAACTCAACGCTGGTCCCCTGCAAAGGCAGTAGGCACTCTTAACCATTGAGCTATCTCCTCAGCCCCAACAGATAAGAGTTTACACTGATATATAAAAACTCCACTACAGAGACTTCAAGTAAGGGAGCTGCTACTGCTGTGACTTCCATGTTCGACTTGTGAATGCAGCTATTATTGAGGCTGTTTATAGCAGGAAACCTAAAATACCTACTGGGAGTGAACATTCATACTAATACACTATGCCATGGTCTGACTTTGTGAAACATCAAAGAACACACCTAGAAGATATTCCATGCCTTGAGCCGACTGGATAACTTCTGTGCAAACAGCACTGCTGCTAATGCCATTTAAGGTGTCATTTGCTTTCTTAATGACCTACAAGAAATGAAATCACATCATCTTATACAACCAAGAAAGGTCGCTCCCCGTCAACTTCCCACTAGGAGAAAACCCAACCAGCAGGAGAAGCAGGGCCCAGCAGTGTGTGCATGCGCCCATGCAGAGACAAACCTAAGGATTTAAACTTGGAAGGGAGGGGAGGATGGAGGGGAGGGAGGGTGAGGGGGTGAGGGGGCAGGTTCTTAGTTCTTTAAATATTGTTTTCACATAGGCCAGAGGTAATGATGATATCATTTTGCTACTTCTTAAATGCAGTGACAGATAAGGGGTCAGCTGACACATGAGCCAGTGTCTACTACTTAAACTAAAGGATGCATGATTTTCTTTCTTTCTTTCTTTCTTT
>NC_034603.1:51660998-51679846 GCF_900095145.1 Mus pahari | reverse complement strand
TCTCTCTCTCTCTCTCTCTCTCTCTCTCTCTCTCTCTCTCTCTCTCTCTCTCTTTCCTTTTTTTTAATTATTCAGTTTTATCTTATGTGCATTGGTATTTTAGCTGCATGTATGCCTGTGTGAGGATGTTGGATCCCTGGAACTGGATTTACAGTTATAAGCTGCCATGCGGGTGCTGGGAATTGAACCTGTGTCCTCCAGAAGAGTAGCCAGTACTCTTAACTACTAAGCCACCTCCCCGAGATCCCCACATGATTTTCATGCTCTGCCTGGTGATGGAAGTAGGCACGCCTCATGTTTGCCTGCATTCATTCTGAGGAACCAAGGAGAAGACAAAAGAGGCAGAAGTGCTCAGACACACGGGACCAGATACTCACATCCAGGGCGCTTCCCAGGCATCTCTGCCACTCATACGCGTATCTCTCATTTTCCTGTGGGTTTAAAAAAGGAACTGGGTTCAACAGGCAGGCTCGGGGTCCTCTGTTCATGATCATCTCACTACAAAGGGCATGGAAGACTCTTTTCTACTGAAAGCCTGCTGGCAAAAACAGTTATTTTAAATCTACTAGGATGCAAGAAACATGAACACAAAGGACCTATTTTAGAGCATTTTACAACATTTCTGTGTAAATGTTGCCTTGTTTGTTCCAGTGAGTGGCAGTGTGAACTTTCATGCAGTTACTCCCTGTAGAGGTGTCTAGTGCAGGAGCTTGGGTCACACTACAGCTTCCAGCCAGGTGTGTGTCTGTGTGTGTGTGTGTGGGGGGGGGGGGGCTGAAACCCCAGCGCTTGGGAGGCAGAGGCAGGATCACTGTGAGTTTAAGGCCAGCCTGGTCTACAGAGAGAATTCTAGGCCAACCAGGGCCTACATGAGGCTCTCTCAAAACAACAAAAACCCCACAGAATGAAACCACAGCTTAACTTATTCCACAGTTCACTGCTGTGTGCACTTGTATGCATAGCAAGAAACAGGGTGTTTAAGATACCACAGACAGAATTAGAGGATCCAAAACATGTCTCCTCTCCTCTTGTTTTGATGCTTTAAAATTCAGTAGAATAATAAAATGTAAGCTTTGAAAAGATTTTCTTAAATGCTTCTCTCTTTGCAAAGTCCCACCAATAATTTCAACTTTAGCCACAACTTTCAGAGGCTGAAACACACAGGGAACATGTTCATCCCAGGCTAGAGCATTGACCAGCCTTGACCTCTGAGGATCTATTTGCCCCCTGCTGTGCAGTGTCGCCTCCCCCTCCATACCTCCCCAGGGAAAGTGGAAAAGGGGTGTTTCACCTCCACCTCGCCGGTCAGATCCTTGTACTTGTCTCGGATGACGGGCAGCGCAGCCCTCTCGCTCAGAGTGTTGGACCGGTCTCTGAAGGGCTGCTCCAGGGCCGGGGAAGGAGAGGACCGGCTTATTTCTTTATCCCCAAGGCTCAAGCTCCTCTTGTGTGACCCTGGGCAGAGGGGACAGTATGTGCACAAAGGTTCCATTACTCAGCCTGGTTCAAGCAGGATCCTGCTTGCTGATGGGACCATCTTTGACAGGTGATCATATTAGAGGCATTTGGAAACAGTCTTCGTTCACCCTGTCTGGGAAGTTCTTTGATTCTTGCTCTCTTGTGCTTAGAGGCTTCCTTCGGGTTTCCCCATTCCTTTTCTCTCACCTGTCACTACACTACATATTTCCATGCCATAGTTCACTGCTGGGTGTGTGGGTGTATGTGTGTATGTGTGTGTACACACTTGTCTGTGCCACAGAGAACAGGGGAGTTTCAGATACCACAAACAGAAATAGAAGATCCAAAACATTTCTCCTCTTATCTATCAGTAGGATGATAAACTCCCACAAAAGGACTGAATCACTGGTGACTAGCTGCAAAGTGCCTTTGTCAATATGGGTGCCCAGGAGCCATGAGGCCCTTTCTGTCATTGGCTATAGGCTTGCACCTTTGTGCCTCCTTGCCTGCATGCTGCCATTCTCCTGTGAGACCCAGAGCTTCAGAGACAGGGAGTGAGGGTGGCAATGAAGCAGGATTTAGAGAAAGATGCGCCTGTGACTCCAACTAACTGGGAGGGATCGCCTTTAGGATCAATTAAAACAAGTACCTTTTATGAAAGTACTGATTTGGGCTGGAGAGCTGGCTCAGCAGTTAAGAGCACTGGCTGCTCTTCCAGAGGTCCTGGGTTCAGTTCCCAGCACCCACACAGCACCTCGGAACTGTTTGTAATTCTAGTTCTAGGGGATCTGACACATAGACATATGGGCAAAACACCAATGCACATAAAATAAAAACAAATATGTTATAAAAAGTACGGATACTTGTGACTTTTAATTATGTATGTGTGCTTTATGTTTGGATGTGCACATATGAGTACAGGTGCCCGCAGAGGACAAAGGTGTCAGACTCTCTGGACCTGGAGTTACAGGCTGCCAGATGTGGGTGCTGGGAACCAGACTCAAGCTCCCTGCAAGAGCAGACCATGCTCTTTCTTTGTTCTGAGATAGGATATTATATGTAACTGTCCTGGAACCCACTCTGTAGACCAAGCTGGCCTCAAACTCACAGAAATCTGCCTGCCTCTGCCTCCCGAGTGCAGAGAGTAAGGGAGTGTGCCACATCCGACACGCCACGTGTTCTTGACCACTGATCCATCTCTACAGCCCCAGATGGAGTTTTAAAAGTATTTAGATCATTAAAATTTTTTTATTAGATTTAGTCATTTCATTTTATGTGTGAGTGTCTTGCCTGTATGTATGTATGTATGTATGTGCACTACATGCATGTTTGGTGCCTACAGAAGTCAGGGCATTGGATTTCCTCAAACTGGAATTATGAATGGCTGTAAACTACCATGTGGATGCTGGTGTCTCCTGCAAGAACAAGTGCTCTTAACCACCAAGCCGCTTCTCTAGCCTCTTTATTTTATTTTTAAATAAGCAAGCAAGCAAGCACACATGGAGAGCAGAGGTATAGAACCCTCCTTGACACTAGGGTTACAGGCAGTTGCTACGAACTGAACTTGGGATTCTCTCTATACACCTCTCTTAACCACTGAGCCATCTCTTCAGGCCCCAAACAGATCATTAAAAACGCATTAGTGGGTGTGATGGCTCAGCAGGTAAAGACTCTTGCTGCCCAGTCTGACAAGCTCAGGGCCCACATGAAGGAGAAAAGCTGTCCCCTGTCCTGTATATGTGTGCCCTGGTGTCCTGGCTGGTTTTGTGTGAACTTGACACATGCTGGAGTTATCACAGAGAAAGGAGCCTCCCCTGAGGAAATGCCTCCATGAGATCCAGCTGTAAGGCATTTTCTCAATTAGTGATCAAGGGTGGAGGGCTCCTTGTGGGTGGTGCCATCCCTGGGCTGGTAGTTTTGGGTTCTATAAGAAAGCAAGCTGAGCAAGCCAGGGGAAGCAAGCCAGTAAGAAACATCCCTCCATGGCCTCTGCATCAGCTCCTGCTTCCTGACCTGCTTGAGTTCCAGTCCTGACTTCCTTTGGTGATCAACAGCAATGTGGAAGTGTAAGCTGAATACACCCTCTCCTCCCAAACTTGCTTCTTGGTCATGACGTTTGTGCAGGACAAGAAACCCTAAGACACCGGGCATGTGTGCCCATACATATGCATAAATAAATGTGCATTCAGTTGCCAGGCGTGGCGGTGCACACCAGCACTGAGGAGTCCCTGAGTCCTTGGGAAGTCGAGGCAGCAGGAAGATCAGGTGCTCAAGTCATTCTCTGCTACACAATGGGTTTGAGACCAGCCTGGGCTACATGAGACTCTGTCAAATGAAACAAATAACACCCCCAGATCTGTAGGTTGAATGCAAACCCACTGCCATACTGAACTTGGGGAATAAAAGCAGCAGAAGCAATCAAATCCAATTATTTGGCTATATTAGATAGCATACTTTTTTTTTTTTTTTTTTGAGGCAGGGTCTCTCTATATACCTATAGTTCTGGAACTGGCATGTAGACCAGGCTGGCCTTGAATTCACAGAGATACTCCTGCCTCTGCTTCTCCTGATGCTGGGATTAAAGCTGTGTGCCACCATGTCTGACATACAGAAGACTTCTAAGCAAATGAGGGTGAAGAGAAAGTACAGGGTCTGCTTGTCCTTTCTTCAATAAGCAATTAGGAGGACAGGAGGGAGAGTGATTGGACTCCAGCTCCAGGGAAGGGCCCTGCTCTCAGAAGCTGAAACATCTATTTCCTGCTAAGCAAAAAATCATAACTATACTTTCTTTTTTAAATTATGTTTTAGTTTTTGAGATACTGTCTCATTATGTAGCCCAGGCTGACCTCAAAGTCATGATCTTCTGCCTCGGCCTCCTGAAGGCTAGAATTACAGAGGATTGTCACCTGCCTGGTTTTAAGAATCACCATCTTATACTCAGGAAAGAACGCATATTATTTCAGTGGAACGAGCCCATAGGGAGAAAAATCTTACCTTGAACAGAAAGGTCAAAGGTTGCCAGCTCACTTTTGATCATTTCTTCACTGGATTTCATTTTGCTCTGTGAATTAGCTACTAAGAAGTCAAACTTGCTGATTTTGGGCTTTTCACTTTGGAATTCTCCAAAGTCATCTGCACCCTCCTTAGGGGTCTCGTGCGAGGCCACACTGGAAGCCGGGCTCGGACATGAGGTTTCTTGGCTGCGGTCCACCATGGGCATGTCCTGCCTTGTGAAATCCTGGAAGTCCCCGCTTTCATACTCTTTCTGCTCAGTGGTCTGAGGCATCATGTCTTTAAAGCTGGCAAAAGCCGGGAAGGCAGTCTCTGGGAGAGCGTCCTCACTGGCCAAGGCTGATCCTTTGGAGAGAGATGACATGGTGATGTTTTCAGAACTGCCAAATGAGATCTCTTTCGATTGAAGGTTTGAGGTGGCTGAACAGGACCCACTTCCTGCTGAGAGGACGAACGGAGAGAGTTTTCTGCCCTGAGGTGCATCACCCCTGTCTGACCACTCACAGCTTGTAAGTGTGCTCATTGTAAAATGGCTACTACAGCTTCCAAAAGCAGCATAGTTTAAGACCTCTACATCTGAAAGGGAAGTACGGTCCCACAGTTAGAGGCGAGCTAAGCCAGGCAAAACGCCTAGAATATCTCATCAGTCATATGCCATGTCGCAAAAGCTATCGTCGGGGCTTGTACTAAAATTAAAGGAGTTGGGCTGTGACATTTGATCTTTATGAAACCTGCTGGGGTTCAGTTAGCATTTCTAGTTGATTACAAACAGTCCTTTTAGCTGGGCCTGGTGGTACACACCTTTAATCTCAGCATTTGGGAGGCAGATCCCGTGAGTTTGAGGCCAACCTGGTCTACGTAGAGTTCCAGGACAGCCAGGTCTACAAAGAGAGCCTGTTTCTAAAAATAACACAACAACAACAACAACAACAACAATAACAACAAAACCCTCCTTTCCATTATATATAAAAATGACTATGGAGATAGGTTATACAGCTATGCACATACTGTTTGATAGAAGACTCAGGTCATTTAATAAATTATTCCCTTTTAAGTCTGAAGACATACTTACATATTTCTTACCTAAAACCTATCTCCTTTTCTCTAAGCTGTGTTGGCAGTGTTTCTCTTAAGCATAGTTACAGGAAATGTGACAAACTAAAAATTTAGTTTCTTAAAACAAAAAGTAAACACCTTCTTATCTAACTTTTAATAAATCACTAGAAATTTCTGCGTCAGGCAAAGAGACAGATAAGAGTCAAGCAGTCACTTACCTCAGTTTTATTTTGGTCAGTTTGGATTGCTGGGATGGAATATGGGAAAAACCAAAATTAACCTGTACTACTTTAATCCTTAAAAGAACAGAATAAGGGGCCTGGGTGTGGTGGAGCACACCTCAATCCCAGGGGGCAGAGGTGAACGGATCTCTTTGAGTTCTAGGCCAGCAAATGAAAAGCGTGAGGTCCTTCTGGAGTATTTCTGTTTCAGTAATGCGTCTCCCTCCTTATCCTCACTGAAGAGGGGAAGATGTTCTAGGCTAGAGGACTCACCATCTTGTTTGTATACATTTAAATAAGTAAGCTGGATGAGGGGGTACAAGCCTTCCATTCCAGCTCTTGGGAGGAAGAGGCAGGCAGATCTACAGAGTGAGTTCCAGGATGGTCAGGGCTGTCTCAGAAAATGAATGAATGAATGATGAGGCGGTAGAAGACAGCAAATGCATCTTTCCGGTCTGGACAGGTCTAACTTTGACTCTACCACCTACTTCCTTTCTTACCCCAGGGCACTAGCCTTATAGTTCAGTCTGGCCCTGAGCTCCAGACAACCCTCTTGTTTCAGCCTCAAGTGTATTTTCTGAGCCCTGGTATGCTCCTCTATGAAGTGGCGATGAGACTATGTATTTATGAGGATGGTGTGTGTAGAGGGTCACTCAGTGCTGGAAAGCAACACATGTAACAGCTTGAATTCCTTCTGAGTAAAAAATAAAAAGGCAACTCATTATTTTAGGGCTGTTCCTAGGAAAAGCTCGCTTCCTTTCCCTCCCTCCCTTCTGTCATACAGGGGATTGAACTGGGGCTGTGAGCGTAGTAGACAAGTGCCTGGCCATTGACCACATCTCCAGCTCTCTGTTTTTAACTCTGTTGAGACAGGTTCTTACTAACTTGCCTAGGCTGACCTTGAACTCCTCCTCGAAATCCTCCTGCCTCAGTTTCCCCAGCAGCTGGAACTACAGGCCTGAGTCATTATCCTTGCTTTCTAGATCATTTTCAAAAAGCAAAACCAGAGAAGCCACCTACAGGTAGGGTGGGGTGGAGAAGACCCGTTCAGTAGGGCACTGGGTCAGGCTAGAGGCACCTTATTTCATTTTACTTACTGTATGAGGTGAGAAGGCCAACCACTTTGATAAACACACACACACACACACACACACACACACACACACACACACACACACACACACACACACACGATCAACAAGGAATCCAAAGTTCTGTGACCCGGACTTTCGCCATGGTCATTGGGTGAAACGACATTAATCTCTTTTCCTCCCTTCCCAGCAATAGCATAGCATAGTTTAGAGTAGGCTTGAGGCTCTGGATATTCCCACAGCTTCCCACCATCCTTCCACAGAGCTCCCTAGGCTCTGATAAGAGCACTAAACGAATAATAAAAATACCAGCTACAGACAACCAGTAAAAAGCAGATCTCTTCTGCTAAATGATGGACTTTAAAATTTTGTGGTACAAACTGCACCCTTCCTGTGTGGCTTGCTTAACATAAAGGATGAGTGATATGGGTGACAAGTTTATAGTTCAGAATGAATGAAGCAAGCTGTTAGACAAAGTACTCTTTGAGTCCCTCACTGTATGTAGTGCTTTCCCCTTTGGTAGAAGGATCGACCTAGATCTAGGTGTCCAGGCCCAATGAGGGGCGGTGCAAACAGGAGGCAGATGCTCTGAGACATCTCAGGGGCTTGTCAGGGGTGCATTCAGCAGGCTGCTCCACCGCAGATATGCTTACTACTGACTCTTCCAGAAAGCTCTTTGGGGAAACCATATCAGAACCTGGCTCTAGGATCATCTATTGAAAGAGGGGTAGTGATTTTTTTTTCTCTGCAGACTAAAGATAAACTTATGGAAAGACACCTCTGGTTCAAACACTGCAACCAAGTTGCTATGGTAATAAAAAGACCTTTTTTTTTTTTTTTGGTGCAAATATGCCACAAAAAAGAAAGTCTGTTTTTTTTGTTTTTGTTGTTTTTTTTTTTAAAATCAAGACTGACTGATTCATGACATTCTAAGCGATATGGATTGCCTTAGCCAAAGAGCTTTTAAGACTTTTTATAACTACAAAGGCATTAACCAGAGAGTAAACATATCGTGAGTCACTGAAGGCAGCTTTGAAGCTGAATGTTTTCACTTTTGCTTATTCACTGGCTACTAGTGGGTGAAAAGTAATTTACTAAAGAGTAATTAACTTGAATCCGTAAGCACTAAAGCTTCCATTACATAAGAACCAAAAGCAAACAGTTATATAATAATTATCCCTAAGGCTTAGCATCTATACATACAGAGTATGTTTTTTTTTTTTTTTTTGGTAGAGTGAATACTGGCAAACCATTTTCTAAAAAGTTGGCACGGGGGCTGGAGAGATGGCTCAAGGGTTAAGAGTACTGAGTGCTCTTCCGAAGGTCCTGGGTTCAAATCCCAGCAACCAATGGTGGCTCACAACCATCCAGAATAAGATCTGATGCCCTCTTCTGGTGCGTCTGAAGACAGCTACAGTGTACTTAGATATAATAAATAAATCTTTTAAAAAAAAAGAAAAGAAAAGAAAAGGAAACGTTGGCACATTAGTTCACTGAAGGTAAGGGACAAACAGGGAAATGCCCCGTTTTCTTGTATTGGTAGCTCCCTATTTGCTTAGTGATGCAGTTCCACGGAGTACTGTAAAAAAAGATTTCAAAAACAATAAATAACAAGGCCTCTAGCATGAAGGACAAGAGCCCTGGCTGGGAAAAAACTGACACAGGATGCTGTAATCACCAAAGTGACTAGAGGTGGCTTTGCGATGTCATAGCCGGATTCTGAGAATTGCAAGAGAAAAAAGAGAAAAGGAAACGGGGAATGGGCACAATAATAAAAGGAGGCGTCACTACTGTATCTCTGATCCTCCGGCGGGCTCCTGGGTGATGCTAGGGAACGCTGCGGTGGGACCCGGGTAACAAGGCAAACTGTGTGCTTTCACACACGGATTTGTTTGTAACCAGGAATTCACTATGACGAAGGGCACAAGAATAAACAGTACAATCTGCTTCCCATCATGGATCAAATCAAGGCTTGGCTTTCACTCCTACAGGCAGCGAACCCCATGGGGCCCCTCCCTAACCTCTATTCAGACTCACTCTGGATGCCTGTTGTACGGGAAAGCAGGGTATCCCCAGGCATGTAAGCTGCTACCTCAGGACCCAGAGGGCCAGACACCTCCTCCTCGCCCACCTCACTCTCCCCAGGGGTGTTTTCTGAAGCCATGGATCTCTGCTTTAGAAATGATCAGTTTCTGACTTTTAAGGAAGGAGTTTAGAGAAAGGAAAAAAAAAATGTTTCTTTATGTGTACAACTCCACTATTGTGGAGTGTTTGGCATGGCAGTAGCAACATTTGCTGGCCCAAAGAGGGAGCCCCAATACAGACTTAGCCCAGCATGCATTCATCAACACAAACCATGAAATATTTGCATCTTTCCATTTCTCCCAGTTCTCCCTTAGAGACTATTCTCCACTAACTGTAATGCCTGGTGAATGTTCTGCTAAGTCTGAAGCGTCCTGAGGGCTCTGCTGCAGAGAACAGGAAACATGATCTCACTGTGCAACAGGCTACAAAACGCCGTTTGACCACCTTTTCTGTTTTCCAATCTGTACAGGAACTTCCCTTCCTGTGTTTGTACTGACTCCTGTGATGCTGTGGTTTAAATTGTATCCACACCGTAAGCATCTTCTGGTTTTTATGTTGACACTTTTAAGTTCAATAAAGAGAAACTGCAAGCATGAGAATACTAAAGTCAGAGGAGTCTAGACACCAAAGAGACAGTAAGACTGTCCACGGTGGGTCAGGGAGTCCCAGGCTGCAGATAGGGCTCAGAGGTCCTAAGCCGAGAGCATGCACTGCTCGCTCTACCAGAGGGCCCAGCATCTGTGCCAGGGAGCTCACAACTGCGTGTAACTCCAGCTGTAGGGGATCCAATACTTCTGGCCTCTGCCACACCTGCACTCAACTGCACACCCACACACATACATATAATTAAAAAAATAGTAAAAACAATAGAAATCTAGTGATACCAAATGATCACAGAAGATGTTAAGTACAATGAAGGCTTTCTGACTATCAAAAGGGAGAGAGACCAGACTTAGGAGGTAGAGCCCCCTGGCTATGTGGCCCTTTTATGTTCTCAGAGTCACCTGGCTAACATTTCCCAAACTATCAAACATTCTCAAATGATAGAACTAAGCAGCAGCCACTCATAAGAAAAAGTAGTCTGGGCCAAGATTGTACCTCAGTGGTAGAGTACTTGCTTAGCAGCAATAAATAAACATACATAAGTAAAAATAGCTAGGCATGGTGACATGTGCCTATAGTCCTAGCTACTCTGAGGCAGGGGCATAACTTAAACTCAGAAGCTTAAGATCAACCTAGGCAGCCTAGTGAGACCTTGACTCAAACCAACCAACCAAAGAAGAAGAAATAAAATAACTGACAGGCGGTGGCACACACCTTTAATCCCAGCACATGAGAGGCAGAGGCAGGTGGATCTGAGTTCAAGGTCAGCCTGGTCTACAGAGTGAGTTCCAAGACAGCCAGGGCTACACAGAGAAACCCTGTCTCAAACAACAACAACAACTCCTCCTCCTCCTCCTCCTCTTCCTCCTCCAAGTCCTTCAAAGATTTTAGAAGCTAGCACAGCTTGTGTGACATTGCCAGGGTTCTCTGTGAGCACACCTCTTTCCTCTGATAGCCAGCATGGATTCTAACAGCAGCAACAGAGAACACCCGCATGTTTGTGGGATGTCTCATGCCCTGACAGAGACAAGCATTAGCCAACCATATCTTACCTGGCATCAGGAAAAACAACCACAGTGTTATTGGAACCTATACCACAGAATGCAAGCACACACACACACAGGATAGCGTGTTATTATGCTACTAAAACTAACTCCCTAAAAATAATATAGTGTCTAGACACAATGGGTTGCTCAAGGAGTGACAGTTACACACAGGGACAGTCACTTCTGCCCATCAGGGAGCTAAAGCACCTGGTAGACTGCTCTGGAGACTCTCCTGACAAAGGAAGCCAAAGCCCTGTGGGGGCAGCGTCCTGGGAGAGCGGCGTGGCTGGCTGCTGGTGTCTCTAGCTCAAGGCTTTTCTCCCCAGCTTGTTAGCAGCACAGATGGTTGAAAGGCAGAGCACTTTGTACACGGTTTTAACAGTAACCTCCCTCAACTTTCAACACATGAAAGTTGAAAGTGGAAGGCCTGGCTTTTCTGAGAGTAAATTTCACCTGACATCCAACTTTTTTCTTTTCTTGGGTGGCATATCAAAGTGACTTCTGGAATCCTACTCAAAATTCCCATTTTCAGGAATTCTTAAAAACAACAACAGCAGCAAACCCCAAGTCTTCAAACCACGTGCAAAACGTGGAAGCACTGAAATTAATGCCTTTTCCCTGAAATCTTTACGTGTTTAGGGTTTGTGACTGGAAAAAGAATTCTATTCCCAGGGTTCCTCATTCCCGCTCCACTCTACAATGGAGCATGTAGTTCCAAGTCTGGCTACTCACTGCTCATTTTCACTGGTCTTTGGGATTTGCATTAGTTAATTAATATATTGATTGATTGGCTGCAGTGCTGGGATCAAACCCCCGTGTTTGTAAATACTCTACCACTGAGTCAGGCCAGAAGATGTTTTCTTAAGAATGGAAACCGTGTAGAGTTTAGTTCTCTTGTTCTGTGGGTTGTTTTAGCTTCAGCACTTATTACCGTTGTGTGTATGACATGTCTGTGTGGCACACGTGTGCCAGGTGTGGGTGCACAGGTCGGAGCACAGCCCAGTTGCTCTTACCTCCTTCCACTCTCTCGGGGTTTGTTTGTTTTTTGGTTTTACTGTTTCAATATATCCTCGGCTCGTCTTGAACTCTCGATCCTGCCTCAGCCTTACGAGAGCCGAGGGGATCACTGGTGCGGCCTCGCTCCTAGCTAAGCATCGTCTTGCACTGCTGAGGACAGTCAGGAATATGTTTCTACATGTGTTCATTTATTTGGTGCTGAGGTTAGACAAGCATGCTTGAAGGCACGCAACCAACTGAGCTCAAGAGCCTAAAGCTGCACTTCAGGTCTAGGCCACATAAGGACTTCTGGGTTTACAAGGGGCAAAGGTTAAATTGTATCCCTGCTTTTTTAAGAGGGGGAAAAAAAACCCATAAACCAAAAAAAAAAAAAAAAAAAAAAAGTTTCAAGGGACACTGTGACTTCAATTTGATACCAGCCACGTATTTCTTTGGTCTAACTAAAAAACACAAATTACAAATTACACACATCCCCACACTTTCAAAATATGCCAAAGAATCGTTTATTAACACAGGACTTACAGATCGCAGGAGAGTACAGAAGAGCTAGAAGGGAAGCATCAGAGTAGGCATGCAGCCAGTGTTTGCAGAAGAGGAGGGTAAAGCAAGTTCCCAGCGGCACAGTCACACGCAAGTGTCTATACTGAAAAAAGACATCAGAAAAGCAGCCCCCAATAATAAGGCGCTGATTAAAATACAAAGATTTTTCCATGTCAAAAAGAGCTACTTCACAGGCAAGAAGCCCCAGCGGGCTTGCTAACTCTGAGAAAGTCACAGACCAGGGCAAGCTCTTGCTGCCAGGCAAAGGAGCTTAAAGACCGAACACCAAGATGCTGCTGCGCCAGAGAGAGTAAATCTAGGGGGGTGGAAAAGCAGCCTCTTTGAAATGATATGCAGCAAGGGCTCAAAGGGTTAAATGTAATGCTATGCAGAGAGAAACCAGGCAACGTTATTAGTATATCTATCTACCTTCATACAAAGAATTAACAGCACGGGTTAGAGAAGTACCCCCTTCAGAGTTAAGTTAGGGTTTCTAGATGGGATTACGGTCCACAGACAGTAATCATCCAAGTTTTTCTTTTCTTTGTTCCCCATCAGCCCACTGCTTATTTCTCCAGGATGTCTGTATAACCCTCAGACTAAGAGAGCAATAGATTCCTCAGTGAGCCAAAGGGTGAAATAGAGTCATCGTCACCGAGGCGATGCCTGCGGCTCACCTCTCCAATATGTTACTCAGGCAGCAACCTTGCTCAGCAACAACATAGGCATGACGGTCGGTTGGCATCAACCCATCTTAACAACCGCTCTGAAGGAAGGGATACTGCTCCTCCCCCAAGGGAGGTTTACAGAACAACAGAAGGGCACAATCTGCATTTAAGGTCTCCTCCCTTTGAACAGAGCTGTCTCCAACGTGACAGGTTCCATTCTGGGAATGTTCCAAACATACAGAGAGAGAGAACACGAGCGAGTGAGCGAGCGAGCAGAGATTATTTAACAGGTCCATTGGAATGAACTCAGTCAAAAGCCAACCTCCCTTCCCAAATAAAAGGTGGGAAAAGGACATCCCAGATCTGGATTAACTCATTTCACAAGGATGTGGTTTGGCACTGTGAAAGAATATAGATTCATTTTCAGAAAAATAGCCTCTAATTAATAACTTCAGAGTCCAAAAGGCTAGTATATATGTTGTGAAATTGTTTTTAAATAAAAGTCAAATGTTGTTTAAAAAACAATGCCCCTTTGCAACCAAGTGTTGTGGCTCACGCAGCTCATATTAAAAATAACAAAGCATCCTATCAAACAAACAACACTGAAGGGGAAAATATGAAAAAGGAAAAGAAAAAAAAGGAGAAAGTACTAGTGACGGGCATCAGGAGCTGAGCCAGCCGGCTGCACCAGGCAAGCCCTCAGCCGGCAGCAGGCAGGACGGGGATCATTGCTAACTGCGTCCCATTCAAACCCATCATAAGAAAGGGCCAACATTTCAGTAACAAAGGGCGCCTTTGCCAGTTTGAAATCTTCGAACTCTACAGCACTTCACAATGTCTGCTGAGTCTGTAAACTTACAGTGTCTTACCTGTCCCTCTCAGGTAGAGAAACGAACCCTGCATGTGCACACTACATTTTCTAGAATAATACAGTAATACCGAGATAGTTCTCATTATTAAAGGCCACAAAGTAGGTTTATCTTTCTATATACATATCACAAAAACAAAACAAAATAAAAACTAGGACACTTGGGAATCTAGTTCTTGTGACACGAAGTTGGACCCGAGAAAAAACTACATGTAAAGCCACACAGGGTTTAAAGAGGGCTCCCTAGAAAGAGGTTCTCACACATCAGAAGTTAGTAGCTACCCTAGCCTATCATCTACAGGTTATTACAACGTAATACTGGCAGTAACACTGCAAAACTGTAACACTGAAAACGGGTCTGCTCCCCACCAGGCCCTGACCCACGGAGCATCCCTAAGTGACCTCTTCACTCTTCTCAGGGGAGCTGGCAAACTGAACTACAAGTGGGGGGGAGTTCGTTCACTCTCTTGGCCTAGTCAGAGTTGGTTTCTGTAAACCAAACAAACACTGTCTTAGCAACCCTAATATACCAAAGAGGAGACAAAAGGGGAGGGCGGGTGCTGCTGGTCCCTCTCACAGGAATGATGAAACACTGCACACGCTGCCAAAGTCTTTATATAACTTCTGGCTGTGTGGGGTTCACTGAGCAGTGGGTCCATATGGGCCTCTGACACCAAGTGAGTATTGGCGTCAAAGTAAAACTATCTTGGCTATCCAATCTAAGCTTCAGAGCAGTCAGAGTACCCAGAGGTTAAGGTTTCTGTAACACCATGTTTAACACTGCTTCTAACAGACGACTGCAGGCTAGCTCTTTCTAGAGATCTGAGGCTGTAACAGGCCAGAGCCTTGGTCTGTCAGTCAGACAATACCCAGAGTCCTCTCTGCTATCTACATGACCATCACCAGAGCAATCTCACCAATTCCTCACCTGCGGCAGGAGGATGCTGGCCACTAACTGTTGGTAAATCCAAAGAGCTATCAGACATGACATGCTTAAGATCTCCTCCCACATCAGCCAATTTCATGTCAAATTGAACAGAAAGTGCATCTTCAGAGTCCTCCTTGCCAACACTGCTGCCACCGATGGAGGGGAGGTCTAAAGACTTCACTGAGGAGGAGTCTTCTTTGGCATGTCTGAAAGCCACGGCTTTCTCTCCCAGGGATTTGTCTGAGCTCGTGGATGAAAATTTACTGGAGTGGAAGTCGGCAAAGTCATCGTCACTCTTGGTGGAAGAAGTGCTCTCTTTGAACTCCTCCATGGCCAGTCCAGCTCCCTCTAAGGACAGCTGTTTGAAGACATCATACTTGGTTGCCACAGCAGGTGGGTTCTGTGCTCCCTCCACAGTGCAGCTGGGCAAGGGGCTGGGACTCACTTCCTCCCTGAGGGCTTCATACTTGTCACCTGCTTTTGGCTCAGATGAAATGGAGCTGTTACCGAAAGCCATAAAATCTGCAAAGTCGTCCTGCTCCCCAGCAGATGCAGGGTTCGAATATTCCCCAAAGAGGTTGAACTCTCCAAAATCATCTGCCAAACTAGAAGTTTTAGTGGATGCCAGTGCTGCTGAGGCTGCTGCAGAGCCCGCTGGCTGAGGTCGCGTGGAAACTGACTTTGCAGTGCTAAATGCAGCGGAAAAGGGCACCTGTTTCTCACCACTGCAATCCACTGAGGAGAACATATCTAGGTCTTCTAAGTTCAGAGGGGTTTTCACCTGTGTCTGTGTCTGCTGTGCAGCTCCTGAGGCAAAAGCTGATGGAAAAGTGTCTTTTGTCGGTGGCTCTAGGGGTGACACACTATCGGCGGTCTTGAAGTCAGTGAAGCCATCATCGGTTCCTGTGGATCTGAACTCAGCAAAGCTCTCTCCTGAAAGAAAGAAGTGCAGCTTAGTAAGGATGCAGAACAGAAGACCATGTGGCACACGATGCATTAAACCGGGGTGTAACCCTGTACATCCGTCCTTGGCTCAATAGTAACCACAGTCCACACTCTTATTACCCTTGTTTCTCCACTAAAGCCAGTGATAAGGAAACAGGCAAGCACTGCTCAAGACTCTCTCCTCCTCTGGCCAGAACTGAACCAGAAGCTGGAGGATTCTGATAGCTGCCCATTAAACATGAAACATTATATAGCTTTAAACAAGATCAAAGGTATCAGTGAAGGATTGAGAGAATTCTGCATCTGGTATTCGGAGTGTACAACTCTGAACTACTAAGCACTTTAGAAAGATTTAGAAGCTGGGTGTTGAATCACACACCTTCCCAGGACTTGGGAAGCTGAGGCAGAGGGAACACAAGTTGAGGCCAACTTGGGCCACATAACTAGGTCAGGTCTCCAACATAACAACCAACTAATCAGCCAACCAATGAACTAACCAACATTAACAATAAATGAACAATCCCATTACTAGATGCTAACAGTGTAGCTCAGTGCCCAGTGGCAAACTCATGCATGACACACACTGACACCCATGCACACACACAGGAACACAAAGTATTAGATAGGACACAATGTAGTCTTGCTCAAGTACACTGACATTAATCAGATGATATTTTTGTAAAAATCTTTGAGAAAATAACTACTTATTTGCAAAGCAAGTTAAGTGCCCATGTGGAGGTCGGAGGACAGCTGTGTGTAGGCTCTCTCTTTTCTCCTTGTTTGAAATCTGAGATCTGAGGACTGAACTCAGGACATTGGGTTCTGCAACAAACATTTTTACACTGTAGGACATTTTTTTTCCCCAGCCCCTGAGAACTTAGTCTTTAAACTTTGGAACCATGATTCTTAATAAGATTACTAGTCTTCACTAGTGTCTAATCCTAGCACTCACAATTATAATGTCAGGATGCAGATGACCTCAGTTTTCTTACAATGTTTGAAGGCCTACAATGAAACCCACTAGGATAAGCCAGTTAAGGAAAGCCAGCGATGTACCAACTGTGAGTATTGCTCTACCAACCAACATCACTTAGTATCTAATAACATGATTGCCAGTTCTGGAGATTAAGAAATAAAAGCCTAAATTTCTCTGCTACTTTACCTCTACTCTTTTTTTGTTTTCTTGTAGGTTTTTTGAGACAGGGTTTCTCTATGTATTCCTGGCTGTCCTGGAACTCACTTTGTAGACCAAGCTGGCCTTGAACTTAGAACTCAGAGATCCAGCTGCCTTTGCCTCCCAAGTGCTGTGATTAAAGGTATGCACCACCACTGCATGGCTTTTTTCCCCCCTTCAAACAGACAGTCTACTTCTGTAGTTCTGATTGGCCTAGACAGAGCAGGCAGGCCTTGACTGTGTAGTAGCCTCCTGCCTCTATCTCCTGAGAGCTGGGATCATAGGCATGCACTCTCACCAATGGTTTTTTTTTTTTCCCTCTTTGGATGAACATTTATTTATATGTTTTATTTTTGAAGATTGTTAATTTTATGTGTAAAGTACATGTGTGTGCCGGTACCAGAGGTCAGAAGGGCAGCAGATCCTTGGGGCTTGAGATACAGGCAGTTGTGAGCTGCTTGATGTGGGTGCTGGGAGCTGAACTCAGGTCCTCTGCAAGAGCAGTGAGTGCTATAAACCCACGAACACCTCTCTAGCCCCTCTTTGGGGCATGCTTGGCATGGAAAGAGGCATGTGTGGAAGATTTAAACAGCGTCCACTTGCACACAAGATGTATGGTGGCATCTCTGGTTCTGAGGTTCACCAATGTTTTATAACATTGTTTTTCCTAAATGATCAAACATAGATACACATGAACCATAACATGTACTTAAAAGCCAAACCCTAAAATCAGTTTCTAAAACTGCCACCAAGGAAGTGATGGGCTTTCAACCTATGGGGCCTCATGCAGGAGCTACACTTTAATTTACCAAAGAGAAAAGCACTGGAAACAATGTAATTTTGCTTTTTAATCTGATACTGAATTTATTTACTAGCAAAAGTCATCAACACAAATCCTTCCATAGCATTAGAGAAATACAAGAAACAGGAGCAGCTGATTTCAAGTTTCCTATAAATTTTGTATTCAAGACATGACATAAGTCAATTTCACAAACTGACAGGAAATATAAATGTGAAAACTACCCTAGGATTTACAGATGCATCGACGGCATTTGTGTTACTTCTATAAATGAAGAGATAATTAGTAGTAAACTTTTTTTGGGTCATTTTTGGTATTTTGAGGCAAAATACATGGTAACCCAGACTGACCTTGTATTCATGGCAATTCTCCTACCTTAGCCTCATGAGCGCTATAATTGGAGGCATGGGATACCGTGTCCAGATCATGGCCTAAATAAAATTTTGAAATATCTGTGAAATTGACACGTTTTGATTTTAAAACACAAATCGCACAGCAAACTAAACTTACTGATGATGAATTGTAAATTTCTCCATCAGAACTGTAAACTGGGTAAAAGGGTTGAAGGAAATGAGAAAGGAGAGGATTTATAACTCAACAGCAAAGAGAATGACACCCACAAGTTAGCTAGCTGGAGTGATTGCCGCTCCACTGGAAGCTTTTTAGTTAGCTCGTGGATTCTTCAAGTGCCTCCTTTGATTTTTGTAACTTTTTAGGCCCTGAGAAAATTTTAAGGGAGCTAGAGCTCCAATAAGAAGTGTCCTTTCTTTATGCAGAACACTATTCAGAACTTACATACAGCTTCTGGCTCAACCTGCGAGGAGCCATTAAACTGTCACTCAGCAGCGCAGGAAACTCATTTCTGAATGTGGTCCTGAAGAGGCTCCAAGTCACAGCACACCCCCATTTCTCCTAGTTTTTGGCTCAAATTTGTTATGTAGCCAAGAATGACCTTGTGTTTCTTATCCTCCTGTCTCCACTTTCCAAGTGCTAAGAGGAAAGGTCTGTACCTCAAATGGTCCACCTCAAGGAAAGTTTTCAAAAAGTTTAGGAGAATAAAACTCCCAAATTCTCTCACATTGAACAAAGTTAGTAACTCAGAGGGCTTTAAACCAAGTGACGTGGAGAGAAATGCAGGTAAGCAAGTCAAAGGACGATGACCCAGACCTGGGCTCAGGATGAGGAAGCGGGACTATGGGACGATGACCCAGACCTGGGCTCAGGATGAGGAAGCGGGACTACGGGACGATGACCCAGACCTGGGCTCAGGATGAGGAAGCGGGACTATGGGACGATGACCCAGACCTGGGCTCAGGATGAGGAAGCGGGACTATGGG
>NC_034603.1:51654043-51660063 GCF_900095145.1 Mus pahari | reverse complement strand
CACACACACACACACACACACACACACACTCCTTCATCTTTCTCATTAAATCATAGCCAATTTTGAAAATCCTGAACGATGGTGATGAGTCAAACACAACACAGTACAGGAACTGATCTTTCCTACCTCCTGAATAGGTGAGCTAATGTCTGACTCATTCATTCATTCATTCATTCATTCATTCATTCAATGGACTAATTTAGCAGTGCTGGGGGTGAAGACCAGGAGCTGCCTGGGCAATCTAAGTATTCTCTGTACCCTGAGCCCATATCTCAGCTCTGATGCTTTGGAATGCCACCTGGTAAAATGCTAATTAGGCCAAGCCTTGCTGGCCTCCATGTTTTCATTTTATACAAAGACAATGTTTTCTTTTTCTTAATGATCTTTAGTGTTGAAGAGTATTAAGTGTTAGGACTATGTCACTAATGAGAAGGAATCCTAAGGAGATGTATTTCTTTATTAGCTGTGCCACCTCACACTTAAGCTTCTCTGTAGAAGTGCAGAGCAACTCTCACAGACACCATCTAAGCTATAGCCGGTGGCTGTCCAGCTATTAGACAGTGCCACACTCACTTCTCCCAATGTGAGATGCCTCACTCCTGCCTTATGTATGATAGATACATTCGGCTTTGTTATAGCTACTGTTTCCTGCTGTTTCCCCGGCTGACTTCGAACTTGCTATGCAAGGAGAAGGAGCTTGAGTACCTGCTGAGATTTATGAGCTTACCAGAGCCAGCTTGTTTTTTAATTAAAAAATTTAGGTTTATTTATGTATTTGGTGTGTATGTGTGCACACTCATACAAAGGGGCATAAGTACATGCATGCTAGCACATGCGCATGTGTCCAGTTCCTAGGTGACTGGCAGGAGCTGGTCTCTCCTTTCACCATGTAGATTCTGGTGATGAGGCTCAGGCTGTCAGGCTTGGTAGCAAGTGTCCTTAACTACTGAGCCACCTCCCTAGCCCAGAGCTGTTTTGAAGTGATGGTATTCTATAGTGCTTTTCTTTCCAAATGATGATTGAGAAACCAAGAAAACATAAATAATGCCAAGTACTATACCAGGAACTGATGTAAACACACTGTTTTCAGAGGAAACTGTATTGATTTAACATTACCCCAAATCCAAGAAAGCACCTCACAATAACTGAGCCTCACTGCCTGTACTGGCTGGCTGTGTGTGTCAACTTGACACAGCTGGAGTTATCACAGAGAAAGGAGCTTCGGTTGAGGAAATATCTCTACGAGATCTAGCTATAAGGCATTTTCTCAATTAGTGATCAAGTGGGCAGGTCCCCTTGTGGGTGGTGCAATCTCTGGGCTGGTAGTCTTGGGTCCTATAAGAGGGCAGGCTGAGCAAGCCAGGGGAAGCAAGCCAGTAAGGAACATCCCTTGATGGCCTCTGCATCAGCTCCTGCTTCCTGGCCTGCTTGAGTTCCAGTCCTGACTTCCTTGGTGATTAACAGCAGAATGGAAGTATAAGCTGAATAAACTTTTTCCTCTCCAACTTGCTTCTTGGTCATGATGTTTGTGCAGGAATAGAAACCCTGACTAAGACACTACCTCATTGTCATTTCGAAGCTCCCCAAGATTATCCCTACCCCACAAGACTGTGTGCTACTCAGCTCAGTACTTACTGCAGCAAACATTAAGGACTTCTGAATCAAAACACCTACAGTCTGAGTATGTAGCACAATATTATTATGCCAAATAATAACAATATGTTAATTTCTTTTTAGTTGGGTATGGTGGCACACACCTTTAATTCCAGCACTTGAATGGCAGAGACAAGTGGATCCCTCTAAGTTCCCAGCCTGTTAGGCCTGCCTAGTGACTCAGAATTTTCACTAGGTTGGCCTGGAACTAACTATGTAACCCAGATTTGCCCTGACCTTGTGGCAACCCTCCTGACTATGCTGCACAAGTAATGCGATTACAGGTGGGTGCTATAATACCTGGGTTGCCAGTTTTTAAAAACAACATATATACAAGGGCTGGAGAAGTATCTCAGAGGTTAAGAGCACTGGCTGCTCTTCCAGAGGTCCTGAGTTCAATTCCCAGAAACCGCATGGTGGTTCATGACCATCTGTCATGTGATCCAGGGTTCTATTCTGTTGTGTCTGAAGATAGCTACAGTGTACTCATAAACATTACTTTAAAAAGGCATTATAAAAAACAAACAAACATGGGGGCTGGAGAGATGGCTCAGCAGATAAGAGCACTGACTGCTCTTCCAGAGGTCCTGAGTTGAATTACCAGCAACCACATGGTGTCTCACAACCATCTGTAATGAGATCAGATGCCCTCTTCTGGAGTGTCTGAAGACAGCTACACTGTACTTACATATAACAAATAAATAAATCTTTAAAAAACAAACAAAAACATATGTATATATGCAATTAAAAAACAAATGTTTATGGTTGTCACTAAAAACAAAAACACAAATAAAAATTCTTAAAGGGTTGGGGCAGTAGCTCAGTGGTAAGGTACTTGTTTAACACGTACAGGGCACTGTCTTCTCCCCAGCTTGGCAAAGGGAAAAACCCAGGAATCCAAACTTACCTAAAGGCTTACTGTCTGTCGTTTGCTCGAGTTCCCTGAAAGCACTGTATTTATCACCAGACTCTGCGAGAGAGAGAGAGAGAGACAGAGACTCCTTACAGTGAGGAACCCAGAGACAACAACCAGAGAAGCATGGTACATTGGGCAGCGCAAACATATTTAACATGTGGAGCAGCATCTGACACATTCAATAAAAAATGTGCCCCTTAAAGATTTATACAACTTAATTAAAAGTTACAGCTGCAGATTTATCAGCTGACAAACTGTCTTTACCTCCAAATGAAGCAGGGTTTTCGGAGGGCTTGTCGGTGGAAATCCCTTTGAACACTGCGTACTTGTCTGTGGAGGCTTTAGTGCCAGGGAATGGGATCAAGAGTGATGGAGCACTGCAAAGAAGGGGAAAGCTGTGTCACTGCTCAGACGCTGAACCCTTCCCTCCCTCATCACCACATGGGGCTCAGAGCCAAGTCAGAGGTCACCGTTCTCTGCTCTTTCCCTCTTTTCCCTTTCCCTTTCCTTCCTTCCTAAAAAATTTGGATTATGTATGTCAGGCATTCTGGCACATACATGTAATTCCAGCACTCAGGAGGCAGAGGCAGGTGGACCTCTGTGAGTTCGAGGCCAGTCTGGTTTACATAGTGAGTACCAGGACACTAGAGATACAAAGTAAGACACTTGTCTCACACACAAACTGTGCATGTCTGTGGTTATGCCACGTGTATTTAGGTAATCCCAGAGGCCAGAAGAGGGCACCGGATCCCCAGGAGCTGGAGTTACAAGGAACGAGCTGGGGGCTGGGAATGGAACTTGTCCTGGTGTTAGCTGTATTCATTCTGTGGGGCAGACAGACTGCCTGGGAAATACCACAGACTGAAATGTAGAGCAAGTTATGGAAAACAACAAACTCCAAAATGCTTTACTGAGGCAGGCTGACATCTGTGGGGAAGGGAGGGAACATTTTATAAGACCCCACTTCTCCTGTTTTCTTATCCTTTTGCCCAGATGTTTGCTGCTGGGCAGGCCTTTTCTTTCCTGCAGCCTTCCCGTGAGTAAGGAAATGGCCATCCTTTTCCCCTATCTGGGTATGTTCTCTTAACTTTCTCTCACTATGGAGGAATAACAAGTGCTCTTAATGGAGTCTTCTCTCTAGTCTTTCTTACCAGTAAACAAAACAAAACAGGTGGTGAGATGGTTCAGTGTTGATAAAGGTTCCATGCCAGGATCTACATGGTGGAAGGAGAGCACAGACCCAAAGGTGGTCCTTTCACCTCCACGTGCATACCTTGGCACACAAGCACCTACTCCACCTCACAAAAATAATGTAATAATTTTTTTTAGAGAGACGGGGTGTCGTGCATCCTTCATGTAGCTGAGGAAGACACTGAATTTCTGACCCTCCTGCCTTTACCTCCTGAGTGCTGGGGCTACAGTCGTATGCTGAGAATTGAATAAGGGCTTCCTATACAGTAGGCCATGGAGGCTGACAACCAAACTGCGTCTGCAGCCCTACGGCTCTCTGTTTCAAAAGCTAGACACTACATAGAAACTCCAAAAATGACTAAAAACAATGCCTTTTTTTCCTGAAAATAAACACTAGCTCTCATTCTTTTTTTTTTTGACTGAGGAGGGGGTGACATTTACACTGATGGTCTGATTGTTGAGTTAAATCATAAAGGCATTGAAATAGATCATTAAAGAAAAACTTTCTGGGGAGGCTGGAGAGATGGCTCAGTGGTTAAGAGCACTTTCAGCTCTTTCAGAGGTCCTGAGTTCAAATCCCAGCAACCACATGGTGGCTCACAATCATCTGTAATGGGATCTGATGCCCTCTTCTGGTGTGTCTGAAGACAGCAACAGTGTACTCATATACATAAAATTAATAAATAAATACATAAATCTTTTTTTAAAAAAAGAACTTTCTGTGGTTTTAACTTAGAGTTCACAATAATTTAACATGAGATTCCAAAAGTGTATACCTAATATTTAAAGATAAATTACAATCGCCTAACATAAGACTTCTTTAAAGCAGCTCGGGCTGTAGAAGTGAGACAGTTAAATAATAGTCGATTTGTATAATGTTCTTCAAGCCAAGATGTAAATTCTGCTTTTGATCATTGTGTGGAAGTCTGGACATCTGATAAGCAATGGCAGACGTAAGAGAATGGTCACTTTCACAAGGCTCACACCAGCGGTCCCAGAGAGCTATCTTTGTAGCAAAACAACAATCACTTCCAAATTAGGTGAAGAGAATTTTATCTGTAGACATTTTTTCTGGATGGAAGAATCATGTAATGAGTAGCATCTCTGCGTAGGCAATTCTTGGAAGACTTGAGCACACTATAGAAGCCTTCATTCTTCCTCTTATCAGAGGTAGGCAGTTCCCTGGAAGAACAACCTTTCCATATGAATGACTGCATTTCACCACCAGCCACTGTCACTCAGTACCACAGCCCAAGATATAAAAATGGATTTCTATTGAGGTCTCGGCCCTGCAGCAAAACCCTTACCACAGTCATTTAAATCTTCTTATCAGCGGCCCACAACCAAGGTGGAAACCAGGCTGTCCCACACACATGGTAATTGGGCCCACTGTGTGTCAAGACTTAGAGACATTGGATATTGAATTTCACATCACCGCCACACGGCTGCTGCTATCTGATCTTGACAAATGTAATAGCTTATCATCTCTACATGTAGGTGGATGCTTTTATAGTTCCATAAATAATTAAACTATAGCTCATTGACCAGAATGTTACATAGGAATAAAGGTAATTGGTGTTTAAGGACAAAAAGCCCAGGAAGCTGGATGGCCTGCCTGCTTTTCGTAACCCTCCAATTTTAGCTATGGTCTTTTAAAAGCTCAGTGGCAAAATCTTTCTGCTAAATGTGACATTTAATTGAATGTAATTAATTTTAAAATTATATTCACAGAATTGGACAAAGAGAGACTCTGCAAGGTAATGAAGCAGCTGATGGAAACTAAGAGACTCCAGTTCCCGCCCAGAACGTTCGCATACACCAATTACACACAGCACAGATCAGGCTGCACTGCAGTCCCTTTCAGGAGCTATTATTTTTTTAAAAGAAGGCTGTAATCACCATCAGAGTGTTTATGCCAGTTATGTATAGCAGTCATTATCTACTTTATACATGAAAACAGTCATTTCTGCTCTTTATGGGAAGCTCTCAAGTGAGAGGGACACACTGTTTTGAAATGTAAGAATCTGCAGTCCACTGAAAGGCAAAACTGGGAACCTGATCATCAGAGAACACATTTTGTTTTTCCCAGAGAATCTCCGTCCATATGGCTGCTGCTGCAGGTGTGAAATAAGAAATCTACCATTCGGGCTGGTGAGATGGCTCAGTGTGTAAGAACACCCGACTGCTCTTCTGAAGGTCCAGAGTTTAAATCCCAGCAACCACATGGAGGCTCATAACCATCCTTAACAAGATCAGACTC
>NC_034603.1:51649968-51653928 GCF_900095145.1 Mus pahari | reverse complement strand
ACAGTACTTTGCAGAGTAAGGAGCCAGTAAATAAAAAAAAAAAAAAAAAAAAAAAAAAAAAAAAAAAAAAAAAGAAATCTACCATTCTACCTGGAGTCTGGGCAAGGCAAACCCGACTCTTGGTCAAGAGGATGTGCCCTGAAGAGCACACAGGGACAGAAGGTACACCAGGTTTTTATTCTAACTCTGGTGACTGAATCAATCTCCTCTCTAATGGCTGGGGTTTGATCTCACTGTCTTATTTGATTGGCTAGTTTGTACAGAGTTGGTGCCACCACAGGAAAAGGAGGAAGGGGAGAAGAAGGTCACTGCTCCAGGCCTTCTCATTCCTGGAGTAGAGCAGTGGACCTTATTATGGGATGGGGGGAGAGGGCTAGATTAAAACATTTACATTAAAGTCTACATGACGGGGGGATTAGGATTCCTTGTCCCAAACACACATTTTATAGTATGTGACAGAAAAGACTATTTGGTATTTCTTATACAGATAGGGTTTTTTTTCCCACTCTGCTAAATATTAATGTTTATAAAGAAAAGCTTAGATTACAGTGTCATGGTACAGTGTTTAATCCCAGTACTTGGGAGGCAGAGGCAAGCAGATCTTTGTGAGTCTGAGGCCACTATGGTCTATACAGTTTTAGGATGGCCAGAACTATGTAATATGGAGACCCTGTTTCAACAAACAAACCACAGAAAACAAAACCAAAGAAATGCCCAGTTCTCAGCAAACAAACAAACAAACAAACAAACACCCCCAAGGCTCCTGGTGCTACAGCTCTGTCTCAGAGCCCCATCTGTGCAACTGGCTCTCTTAGTTGCCCCCACCCTGAGTACTTTCTGAATATACAATTGGATGCTGGTACTTTCATGCCTGGGAGGCTCTCTCTTCTCTGACATCAGATCTGAGTTCGACCTGTGTGTCAAGAATCTAGCATTTCCATGCTGTCACTCAAAACCCAGAGCAGCTCCCTCTGCACTCCCTGCGGAAAAAGTCTTTCCCGAAGACATTTCTTATTCTGAGGATGCTTTACAGATGTGACCACCCATTGCAAGACTTCCCACAATAGGGCTGCCCTAACTGCTATGGCTTTCTCACCAGCTTACAGAAACAATTTGCCTCTTAAAATTAAAGCAACTTCCTACTCGCACCCCACACACACACCTGAAGTCAATCACCTGTGTTAGCTACAGTATCTAACATTGAGAAGGTTGTGCACATAGTCATTGTGAAGCACTGTCTAGACATAAAGACACCAAACTTTGCGCATTCTCAATAGATATACCTTGTTTTTCTGAATATTTTCCAATTTAGCTGACTGAATCTGAGGATGCAACAGACACACAATTCAGACTGAGTCACGGGAACTTTAAGGGATAATGTAAGCATCCAGAGTAAAGTGAACTTCTATATAACAGCAACTGTGGACTTTGGTCTGTATTTCTAGTGTTTCACCCCAGTGTCTGGCATATAGTAGCTGTTAAGTAAACACAGGCTGAAGGACTGAGTGCAGACTTTTAGACAGGAGAAAAATATTTTCATTCAAGGGAAACATGGAGGTAGTGAAATGAGAGCTGTAAAAGGTACGTGATACGATAAATGATGATGTACACCAAACGACGCAGACAGCAGCTGGGCATGGTGGTCCTTAGCACTTAGGGAGAGAGGCAAGAAGAGAACTGTAAGTTCAAGGTTAGCCTGGTTTACCCAGCAAGTTTTAGGCAAGTCAGGACTGTGTAACAAAAACCCCTTCTCAAACAAACCAAACCATGATCAGAAGATATTACTCGTTTGCTAAGAGTTCTTCCTACTTTCCAGAGGACCCAACTCCAGTTCCCAACTCCCAGGTCAGGTAGCGCACAACTGCCTGTGATACAGTGCCAGGGCATTTGATGCCCTCTTCTGCCTCCTTGGGCATCTGCATACATGTGATATACATTCTCACAGACGGACAGACAGACAGATAGATAATAGACGCACACACACAGTTTAAAAAACAAACACCAAAACAATCGACCAATATAATAAACAAAAAAACCCCTAAGATTAAAAAATAAAAATCTGTCAAAACCCATACATCTTAGGATTGGCTACCATTTTAAAACCTTTCTTTTTGGTTTTTCGAGACAGGGTTTCTCTGTATAGCCCTGGCTGTCCTGGAACTCACTTTGTAGACCAGGCTGACCTCAAACTCAGAAGTCCGCCTGCCTCTGCCTCCCAAGTGCTGGGATCAAAGGCGTGCGCCACCACTGCCTGGCTCATTTTAGAACTTTTACCCACAAATTTTAACTCCATCAACCGAAAGACCTTTCCCCCTGCTCACTTGAGAGACTGTTTATATAATATTATCATTTAACAGTTATGTATGAGCTAAGCAACACTGGGGTGAAACTTGAGAAATACGGACCACTACAATTAGGATACAATAGTAGTAGAAAAGGGGGGGGGGCGGTAACTCATGTCATATGCATGGGCTGCTGGAGGAGTTAGAAAAACCCCGATGTTTAGCTGATTTTTGAAATAAGTTTTGAATTAGCTTTAGAGAAACCAACAAGGAATGGCGAGAAGCAAATGTCCAGCAAAGGGCTGGACTTCAGACTGCAGGAAACGGGCAGAGCAAGAGCACACACAAGGCTTCTACGGCAGGCAGAGCCGACCAGAGACAGAGGACACACGCCTTCAGCTTGCTGACAGGATATGATATCATGGACCAACCAAGGAAGATTAGTAATGGCAATGTAACAAATATGTGGCTCTCAGTAGGAGGTGAACCTGATTCTATGCAGTAAGTCTGAGATGTCTTGCCTGACTCATTTGGGTAGGATGTGTAAGTTCGTCTGAAGGATGAGGTCAGTGATGGAACATTTTGTCCTGATGGACATGCTGGCACTACAGTACTAGACACTGCAGGTCCCTTATACATGTTTGGTATATGCTTCTGTTGCCTCACACTGTAACCCAGATGGGCTCCTTCCTTGTGGCACATCTCCAGCCTCAGCTGGCTAAGTGTTAGGATTACAGGTGTGTGTCACCATGTCTAGCTGAGCAGAATATATTCTTTATATTCTTATACTCAGAATAATCTATTTCTGGTCTGAAAACTCCTCTCTATCTACAGTGTGATGTGGGAGGGTTGACTGGGTAAAATGGAAGTGATGGTCCTGACTACACAAACAGGCACATAAGGGAAACGCAGTATGTGCTCTGTCTGACAGAAACAACTTTCAAAATAAAACCAAATGCAGCCCTATTGTGCACTCTGTCTGCTCTTCCAATCTGTAGAGGAAGGATCTAAACAGAGAGAAGGGGGTAGGCGGAGAGGGTGAGGCGCTGACAGTGCGCTGCCTGAACCCAGGCAGATGAGGTGCTGACGATGTACTAGCTAACCAATGACTATCTCTAGAGCAGAGCTTCTCAACCTGTGCGGCACAATGCCTTTCGAGGGGGTGTCAAGCGATTCTTTTGTGGGGATCACCTAAGACCATCAGAAAACACAGCTCTTTACATTATGATTCATAACAGTCGCAAAATTAGTCATGAAGTAGTAACAGAAATCATTTTACGGTTGGGGGTCAGGACAGCAGGAGGAACTGTAACCCTGCGTTACAGGGTCGCAGCATTAGGAGGGTTGAGAAGCGCTGCTCTAGAGGAAAATCTAAGTGAACTGTTTGTGGGTCTGTGTGCAAACGAACAGAAATCTGGAGGTCAGAAGCTACTGATGAGAAAGACACATGAATAACGAAAATCCAGGGCCCTGAATTACAATTTTATGGAAAACCAGGAGTATGCTACCCTACTATAAAATACAAAATCAAGCCTGGTGTGGTGGTGCACGCCTTTAATCCCAGCACTTGGGAGGCAGAGGTAGGTGGATTTCTGAGTTCGAGGCCAGCCTTGTCTACAGAGTGAGTTCCAGGACAGCCAGGGCTACACAGAGAAACCCTGTCTCAAAAAACCAAAAA
>NC_034603.1:51624061-51649947 GCF_900095145.1 Mus pahari | reverse complement strand
AAAAAAAAAATCAAATGATCCTGCTTCAAACTTTTCTCAACAGCTGAAGACTGGTTCTAATAACAGAAGAGGAAGCCACTGTGGTGCGGGCACTCAGCTGTCACAAGTCGAGTTTGTTGTTTTCCTTTGTCCCTTTCTCTCTCTTTAGAGAGGGTTTCTCTGTGGAGTCCTGACTGTCCTGAAACTCACTCTGTAGACCAGGCTGGCCTAGAACTCACAAAGATCCACTTGTATCTGCCTCCCTTGAAGGGGTGCCTCACCACACCCTGCCCCACAAAGCAAGCTAAAGACATAAACATGCCAAGCAGGTGTGCCCTGGAAGGAGGGGAAGGAGCCAAAGGTCAAGTGGCCACAGAGCACAGAAGCAAAGAGTAACAGTCGGAATGCAGAGCACCGCCCGCCCAGGGGACATGAGAGGAACAGGCTTAGAACTGCTCTCTGGACAGGACATTTGTTGTTTTCAGGCTTATCCCACGGATGCCCTTTCCCTAATAGTAGAATGTAATGTTAAATATATTCAACTCTGTTCTACCTGTTTCCATGCTGAGAATTACTGGTTTTTGAGGAAGCAGGCATCTCTTGGAAGTCAGTGAAAGACTCATCGATTGATCCTGATTTCGAAGCATCTTGAAACTCCTGGAAGTCGTCGTCTTCTGTCTTCCCCACCTAGATGTACACAGTGTTAGAGTCGGGCCACTGCTGCTTCTGTCTTTCCCACCTAGGTTTACACAGTGTTAGAGCCGGGTCACTGCTGCTGTGATGATCAAACACCTCAACATCACTGTTCATCACTGAAGGAAGTCAGGACAGGAGCTCAAACAGGGCAGGAACCTGGAGGCAGGAGCTAATTCAGAGGCCATGGAGGAGTGCTGCGTACTGGCTTGCTCATCATGGCTTGCTCAGCCTGCTTTCTTATTGAATCCAGGAGGACCACCAGCCCAGGGATGGCACCATCTGCCCCATAACTAGATCTTATGGAGGGATTTTCTCAATTTAACTCTGCTCTTTTAGGTAACTCTAGCTTGTGTCAAGTTGACACAAAACTATAGACAGCACAACTGACCCCTTGTTAAGTGGACACATAAACACATCCCTGTTAAGTAATAATCTTTCCTTTCTTGTTCTTTTCTAAGATCACATATTAATAACAACTTACAACATAAACATCCCCAATTTTAAAAGTCTCACAGTCTTTAAAAGTTCAGTCTTTTAAAGACAGCCATTTCTTTTCCATCCAAAGCCTCTTAACTGTAGACTTCTGTAAAATAAAACATTCGATACGTCCTTACTTCAGGGGGAAGAACCAGGACACGGTCAATCTGAACCAAGCAAAACCAAACCTGCACAGTGTAAATAACTCCATGTCCAATTATCTGGGACTCATTCCAAGGGGTGTGGTTCCCTTTCCTGGTTCTGCCCTATGTAGCATACAAAGCTTGTCTTCTAGGCTCCAGCATGCTCCACTCTACTGCTGCTGCTGTTCTTGGTGGTCACATAGCATTGATATTTCCCAAAATGCTGAGGTCCCTAGCTGCACCTGGACTGCACTTTCACCATAGCCCCTCCTAGGCTCTCTTCAGGGACTCAGTCCTCCCACACAGTGCCAAGCCTCAGCTGTTCTCCAGAAACCCTTCACACCTTCAAAACCAGTACCACCTGGGTGACTCTCACGTTACAAAATTCAGCTGGCAGCACATGTTTGGCCATACCTAGAACACAGCTTTTGTGTGCTAACTCTCTGGAAACACTTCCCAGAAGACTTCACCTCAATAATGCTGGTCTCTTAACTATAGCTGATTCATCAGCCCCAGCTGACCTGCAGCCACTGGTCCAGCAAAGCAAGGTTTTACTCTAGTGGTTCTGGTCTCTTGCTAATCACAGCTGATTCTTCAACTCCAGCTGACCAGAACCATAAATTGTTCATATAAAAGGCCTAGCAGAGTCTTTATCTCCCTCTGAAACTTCACAAGCCAGGTATCCATCATCAACATTGCACTCAACATTTTCATCTCGAAAGCTCCTGCATCACAGTTCATTTAGCTCTCAACACTCGATGGCTTTTCTGGCCTGAAGTTTCAAAGTCCTTCTACAATCCTCCCCTAAAACAACATGATCAGGTTGGTTACAGCAATACTCTGTTATTCTGGTACCAACTTGTCTTAGGATTACTTAGTGATATGATGAAACACTGTGACCAAAGTAAGCTGGAGAAAAGAGGATTTATTTGGCTTACACTTCTACATCTGTTCATCACGGAAGGAAGACAGGACAAGAACTCAAGCCCAGGGCACAGGCATGGAGACAGGGGTTGATGCACAGGTCACAGAAAAGTGCTGCTTATTGGCTTGCTCAGCCTGCTTTCTTATAGAACCCAGGACCACCAGCCCACGGATGGCACCACCCACAATCACTAATTTAAAAAATGCCCTACATCTGGATCTTATGGAGGCATCTTCTCAATTGAGGCCTTTTAGATACCTCGACCCTGTCAAAGGATATTTACATAGGGAACACAAGATTATCAAAGTAAATAACTCCTCCCCACACATCAACCTCAAAGACTATCATTTAATTGCTCAATTTAATTACAACTGCCTAATTTCAGAATTATGTGTATGTGTGTTAGTGCATGTACATATGCTGGAATTGCACACAGGGTCTTGTGCATATTAGACAAGTGCTCTACCACGGAGCACATACAGCTCCAGGCAAGAACACAACTGAGATATAATAACAGATGCTTAAGGCAAGAATCCTGTCTCATTGGCTCAGTGGTTAAGAGCACTGACTGCTCTTATGAAGGTCCTGAGTTCAAATCCTAGCAACCGGGCTGCACTGACTGTTCTTCCAAAGGTCCTGAGTTCAAATCCCAGCAACCATATGGTGGCTCACAACCATCTGTAACAAGATCTGATGCCCTCTTCTGGAGTGTCTGAAGTCAGCGACAGTGTACTTACAAATAATAAATAATAAATCTTTAAAAAAACAAAACAAAACAAATCCTAGCAACCACATGGTGGCTCACAACCATCCGTAATGAGATCTGATGCCCTTTTCTGGAGTGTCTGAAGACAGCTACATTGTACTTACAGATAAATAAATTGATAAATCTTAAAAAAAAAAAAAAAGAATCCTGTCTCATATTTTAAAGTATTCTCTAGCACAAATGTAATGAAAGGACTGGCTTAAATAGCTAACCTAACATTTCTAAAGTAGTTGGATTACATTTGTCTGGTTGCTTACAGTAATGCTTGTGAACAGACATGACATGAGCCTCTCATAACCAGTTGTACACACACATGAAGCAAACACTGGCTTCTAGGCTACCACCCAGAGCAGCAGATTGTTCACGGTCCATTTGATTTATCGAACAAGCTCACATTACACAGTTCAGAACTTCAGAAATGTAATTACACAACAGAGTCATCCTTCCATGCCCTAAATGGAGATCTACTCTGTTCACGATAACTATTACTTTCCACTATATGGGGAAACTGAAATCACTGAACATGGCCTTTGTGATGAGCAGTAAGGTTCTATTCTAACAAGCAGTGGTACTGTTGACATTCCGATGCTGCTAACTTTAGCTGCCACCTCTGAGATGCGTATTTTCAAATAGTTGTGCCAATAAACCTGCAGGATTAGTCATTTTTTCCTACATGACACTGTATATCTGTACATTAAAAATATTGGTTTGCTAATCTAAGAAGTGAAATTTTGAGATAGGATTTACCATGGAGCCCTGGCTGGCCTGGAACTCTCTATGTAAACCAGGCTGACCTTAAACTCAGAGATCTCCTGCCTCTGACTTCTGAGTGCTGAAATCAAAGGCGTGGACTACATGTCTGGCCTTAAATCTGTGTGTGTGTGTGTGTGGTGTATGTATGTGTGCGGTATATGTATGTATGTGTTGTGCATGTATGTTAGTGTATGTGTGCATGTATGTTTGTGTGTGTGCATGTGCAGAATGACAGAGGTTGCTATCACATGTCTACCTCAACTGCTTAGTTCTCAACAAATATTTTGTGTATTTAAAGAATAATTAAGAACAAAAACAAAATAATTTTAAAAAAATAATTTAAAAAATTGTATTATATTAATGCTTAAAAATTACTTTATTTTTTGAAGAGCTGGGGTCAAATTTAGGATCCTGAGTATCCTAGTAAGAGATCACAGATGAATCACACCTGTCTCCACATTGCTTAATTTCCATATCAAGTGCCCACTATAATCTAGCAGACTGAATCTCTGAAGGAATGTTGCCCACATGCACTTTCTGGAATGATCTGGCACACACAAAGCTTCCCACTTACCTGGTTTGATGAGTAGGCTGGCATGAAGCCACTGGAAGTTGGCGCTGCAGCTCCACCCACTGGTCCAACAAGGTTGATACCCATGATGGGCTGTCCAAGGGTGAGAGGCATGGAGCTTGTGGGGCCAGAGGGCATCGCCGTCGGCTGGCTCACTGGGGTAGGCAGAGTCATAGGAAAGCCACTTAAGGTAGGAATGGGAGCCGCAGGGAACTGGCTCAAAGCATCAGGGCTCATGGCAGGAACACCCCTCTAATGGAACACCAGGAAAATGGAAACATTTTAGCCAGCTGCAGACCATACTCAACATCTGTTCGAGAGAGACCTTCAGGAAGCTTTCCTGTTGTTTCCCTTTTTTTGTCGGCTACCAGGAGAACAGTATCAGCCGAGGACAATGCGGCAGGATCCACTGCTGTTCTACACTACTAAAAATGCAGCAAATGTGGACCTATTTCATCCATCCAAACTCTCCTCATTTCAACCACCCAATGCTAATACTTAGACATGTTCAGCACACATCAACTGTGACTTTTTTTTTTGTCTGATAAGTTTGACTAATTTGCTAAAATCAAAGAACCTAAACTAATTTCAAAATATAAGAAAACTTGTTACCAGCCTAAGTATACTTTAAGAAATTCTAAGTAAGGGCAAAATTGATTTCATTAATTATTTTCACTTTCAAACAAAAGGATAACATGCTAGGATGTGCACTATATGGACTGTATATTTTTGGAAAACTTTATCACAAGGCACCTAAATTTTAATTACAAGGAAATCTACAAGGCTATGGTGAAAAGGGGATTCACACTCTTTCAGTCAGTAGAAACAACACACTTATTCTGACGTAAGACACATAGTCTAGGGGCTGGAGAGATGGCTCAGGGGTTAAGAGCACTGACTGCTCTTCCAGAGGTCCTGAGTTCAAATCCCAGCAACCACATGGTGGCTCACAGCCATTTACAATGTGATCTGATGCCCTCTTCTGGTGTGGTTGAAGACAGCTACAGTGTACTCATACACATAATAAATAAATAAATAAATAAATAAATCTTAAAAAAAAAAAAAAAAAAAAAAAAAGACACGTAGTCTACCTGTGTTACTGCTACCATGGCAAGAACGGTGTAAAGCTCCTCCTTAGTGAGCCTGCCAGGTGTAGTTCGATTAGCTAAGGCCCATATCTGTCCGAGAGTTTCCCTGGGAAGTCCAGATGACATCAGAATGGGATAAAGTTTAGCAGTATCTATTCCAGTTGGAGTCATTGTGGTTTCTAAAATTTTCTTATAGGCATCTATTGAAAGAAAAATCAAATGACAAATGCAAACACAAATGCAGGGGTTGACTTTGCTGTTGCCATCCTTGGCATAAAAGAATAACCTTAGTTCAAACTGCTTTAACATGGCTGGCATCTGGCTCAGAGGGGGAGAGGCGCCCACTGCCAACCTGATGACCTGAGTTCAATCCCTGGAGCCCTCTGACCTCCGAATATATGCAAACCTACACATACATGACTAGGAAAGGCTGCATGTATGTATACAGAGGAGAGCGAAGGAGAGAAGGCAAACTGGCAGAAAATGGATAAAACTAAAAAATATACTAAGATCTAGTTTCTGTAGGGTTTAAAGAGAGGAAAGGGAAGATATTCAAAATGGGCAGATTGGGTTCCGCATGGTTTGGGAGACTATCTAGCCTTTGAACTGTGGTTATATGATTAAAATCAAAGCAGACATTTACTAACTTCTCCCAGGAAGAAATGCTTCTGCAGAGATCTTGCATCAACATTTATTCAAGTGTAGAACAACTCTTGTCTGTACCAGCCTTAGCCCTGATGAGCAGATGGACAGTCCTCCAGCTTCACGGTGCTGTTCAGCAGACCAAGCGTCTGTGATTTACTAACCTTAGCACCTGCTCGGCTATTATTTCAGTGTCTGTTGATGGTGGCTTAAACACACTATCATCATTCATCTCCTGAGGACTACCACACTATCCATTTTAGTAATTTCTTCAACTCAACAACAGTAATACATATTAAAAAACAAAACAAAAAACCCTAACACCACTTTCCAATGTAGAAAATGATGTTACCCATCTTTCATTTCATATAGTATCATAGGACAATCAGAAAAAAAGAATACTTAAAAAACTATAACCCTTAAGAAAGCACCAAGTATTAATTATACTAGTGTGACTCTTTTAACAACTGTATATGTCTAGGTGTCGTGTCTGCATATCGATCTGTGCACTACATGTGTGTCCAGTGCCTGCAGAGGCAAGAAGAGTGTGGTTATGAGTCACAATATGGGTTCTCTCAGAACCTGGGTCCTCTGGGAGCCCAGATGTGCTCCTAGCCACTGAGCCATCTCTTCAGCCCAGCACTGTGGTACCTGACAGGTTACAGTAGCCTTGGAACCCAGTATCTGATAATAACATCATTTCACACGGTGACTCTAATGGCTTGGCCTTTGCCTCATGAGCAATCCTGTCACTCCCAATATAGTCTTTCCCTCCTTCCTCCCTCCCTCCCTCCCTCCCTCCCTCCCTCTCTTTTTCTTTTTCTTTCTTTTGAGACAAGGTCTCACTGTGTAGCCCTGGCTGTCCTGGAACTCAGTGAGAGTCACTGCCTCTGTCTGCTAAGCGCTAGGATTAAAGTTGTAGCGCCATCCCCAGTTTGTAAAGTAGTCTTAAACATGAGGTTTATTTAGTTTTCTGAATTATTGTAGTAATAAGCATAAGTAACAATTTCTTCTGCATATTTTATAACCACCACAGTAAATATTTAGAAATATCTCTATAGCATTTAAAGTAAAATATCCAAAGGGGAATGCTGGACAAAGCAGCTTTACCTTACCTGGAACCAAACTCTCATTGTAAATCCAAGGAGGCATTCTGGGCTGAGCAGGGTCCTGGGAGGGAAACACGCCCACACCTACAAGGTAAGGATGGTTAATGTACACATGGTCCAGAGAAAAGTCACAGCTTTTTACACAGAGGAGCACTGGCTGGAGACACTAGAAAAAAAGTCACCAATATAATGAAAGTACTTGGTTCCCAGTAAGTCTTGTTCAGTGACTATGTATTAAAGTGTAAAGAAAGAATAGAAGGTACCAGATCAGTAATCTGGGTTGCAGGAGGCTCGCAATGTCTAATGTGTATGACAAGTTCAGAGAAGACAACAGGCAGTGGCTTAGAATTACACGTGGAAACGGCCTCCTGGGGTTTGTGTCCAGGGCTGCCCACATCCACATTCAGCTCTGCAGTTAAAGGTTGGATCTGGCTTTTGTGTACAGTACAGGGCCATGCAGGTACCAAGCTTGTGTTCCACTGCAGGCTGAAGACCTGCTGGTCTCGCCTCTGCTCTGGGGGCTCATGCCCAGAGCCTTGAGTGTATGAATCTGGATCTTTCAGGTAGCAATGCAAACAATTTAGTTCAGAGGGGGAAACTACATTTTCATTGGTGACTTTTCCAGTTATAGCTGAACTTTTTAACCTTTATGGAAAACCAGAAAGTGTGAGGGGAATCAAAGGGAGCTGGTGTAAAGATGACAGGAAATTTTAGGTCAGGAGTGATTCTGATTAAGGAACAGGGTTACCAACATCACTTGAAAAGGTGGAATACAGTGGATTTAAAGAATTCAGAGCAAAATCATAGGGGTTAATTGGAGAAAAGATTGCATAAATATTTAAGCAAAATTTTAATTAGCACAATCAAGCAGCATCCATTTTAAGATTAATGCTTAAAGTATTAGCGTCCGAGCGGCAGTTGGTTAAACAAAGAGTGCCGAATGCCCCAGGAGCTCACCACTCTCTTCCTTTGACAGGGTTTGATCTGAAGTCTTTTCTGCCTCTGCACTGGTGGGACCACTCACACATCCATCCACAGCACCCCTGTTATGGGCCATTAAACCGGGGCAGTTCTTACTGGAACCTGGGACTATGGCTTTGTGCCCAGCGTCAGGAGTGTTTAATTTAATGTGTTCCTGCCCAGATGCAATTATATCACAAGATATTAGGAGCTTCTCTTCCAAGGAAGGGCCTAAACAAACAGCATGAAGGATTATTTGTATATTACTGCATATACCAATCTTTTCTTCATCCCTTCCCGCCCCCATATTCTCAGGGGAAGGCCTCCCCACAGAGCATGAATTATGTAATAATTCAATTGTTATCCATTTGTGTAGGATTTGAGAGACCTCAGAGGTTTTAGAGAACTTAAAATAATTAATTACCTTACTCTAGTTCTCGGGGATCCTATGCCACAGACATAAACTAACATAGTGAGGGGACACTGCTGTGGGAAGGTGGCAAGCTTCCACCACCACACACAGACACCCCTCTTAGCTAGAGGGGGCTCTCTGTCTGGCCTGGTTCCACGTCCGCTGAATGGCAAGTCTTATAGACTATGTACAGGTCTCCCAAGACCCTTCCCCACACACTATGTCCTGAGATAGACTGTACCTGCTCCATAATTCCACATATGATAAAAACTGAAGTACAGAGATGTTTAAAGACTTGTGCACGGCCAAAAAGTGTCACTGCAGCAGGCAGGCCTCCAACCTAAACAGACCCTCCTGCCTCTGTCTGCCTCGTGCTGGGATTACAGACAGGAGCCATCATATCCATCTTATAAGTAGTCCTTCCCCCTCACGCCCCGGCACCCCTGCCTCCCCATTTTTTGAAATGTAGCCAGGTTGGCCTTGAACTATGTAGCCAAGGATGACCCTGAACTCCTTCTGATTCTTTTGCCTCCATGTCTTAAGGAATGGATTACAGATGTGTGCACCATAGCTGGCTAGAGAGATCACATTTTAAAGGACTGTATATACGTTGTGTGTGTGTGCACGCTGATCGTGTGTGACAGTGAGAAGACAACATGTGGGAGTAACTCCTCCCCTTCCAGAATGTGCTCTGAGGGTAACTTAGTCAGCAGGCTTGGTGGCAAGCACTCTGTCTGCCGAGCCCCCTCAGTGGACTGAGCTATTGCTCCCCTCACCTTTATTTGTTTATTTTTAACCTTCTATTGATTCTTTGTATAGAAAGACTGCTTTTTAAAGGAGCTCTCTCCAGCACATTATTAACATTATCTTAGAAGGCCAGTCTGCTCCTTAAGTCTCTCCTGTTTCTATCACAGCAATGAAAGGCTTTAAATCACTTTTCTGGCAAATGAGGATACAAAAACTGAATCTAGCCTTGCACTGTGGCTGTCAACGGTTCTCATAAATGACACATGTGCTTCTTTGCCAACAGCACTGTATAATTCTACATAAGTAAGAGAAGTAAATTACCCTAGAATATCTTACACTTTTTTTTTAATCTTACACTTTGATAGTAACACCAGGAGTTACCTGCTTTCTGCACACTGTGGGAAGCTGAAGCAGCAGATAAACAAGGAATCTGCCCATGGACGCCATGTACTGCAAAAGACACTGGAGCCTGAGCTGGAGGCAGAGGCTGCGCCCCAGCCTTCTGTGTGTGTAACTGGCCGAGTGGGGTGCCGGGAAGGAAAGACTGAAAGGGCGGGGCTGTGGAAGAAGGCCCACAAGTGGGAAGTTCAACAGGCCCCTGCACAAAGCCACTGAACTCATCTTCGCCGAGAAAGGCAGATGATGGGGAGACAGTTTTAGTAGAATGAGATGATGTGGGGCAGTCTGCAAAAATGGAAAATGGCAATGAAACACACAGGAGTGAAAACCGGAGGGAGGGAGACATCCAGATACAACAACCTGTAGAACACGCTGGAGGTGACAACCCTCAGAGCACGCTGAAATATGAACAGTGGAGGGGACCAAGAAACAACCACAGCCAAGTGGCACCGAGTGTGCGTGGAACACCCTGGTGACTGCTTTGTTCTGAAAATAAGCTCGAGAGCTAGTTGGCATTTGGTTCAAAACAGACAAAATTAACTCAAATTTCCAACCTTCATTTTATTAGGTAGTATTAATTGTGCATCAAAGTGACAATTACTTCTGAAATCCAAGTGGTCTGTCTATCTAGATACTATTTCTTTCTTTGTTTTTTGAAACAGGGTCTCATTCCTTAGATAAGGCTGGCCTTGAACTAACAGAGTTCTTCCTGTCTTTGCCTCCTGAGTGCTTGGATTAATAGCACGAATCACCACACTCAACCCTAGTAAGGTCTCTCAATCTCCCCACCCCATCCCCCGTAAGAGTGCTGCATAAAATGAACAAAGTCCCATATTCCACTGCTCTATATGGGTGCTGGGGACTTGAACTCAGGTCCTCATGCCTGCATGGCAAGAACTCTTACAAGTCATCTCTCCAGCCACACTGTGGCTTTTATCATTATGTGTGAAATTCACTTACATGATAAATGTGCTCTGCAAGAGCTACATTTAACACAGAGCTCACTGATAGCTCCATGTCACTTTGTTTGTTTGTTTAGTTTTTGTTTTTTATTTTTTATTTTTTTGAGACAGGGTTTCTGTGTAGACCTGGCTGTCCTGGAACTTACTGTATAGACCAGGCTGGCCTCGAACTCAGAGATCTACCTGTCTCTGCTTCTGCCTTCTGCATGCAAGGGTTCAAATATGTGCGCCACCATACCTAGCTGTTTCTTCATATTTTTAACCTGTTTGAATTGCTTTACTATCTACTAATAGTAGATAACAAGGAACAGCCTCTCATCTGAAAAAGATGGTGGTAATTCCAAGCTTGTTACTTAAGGACTGAAATCTGGAATTACTGAAAGTTGTATGAAAGAAGAAAATGAATATGCAAACGTATTGCTGTAACTTTTTTTTTTTTTTAAGAAAAAGGTCATGCAACATTGAACCCCATGCTTCCCAACAATGGCTGCTGAGGGCACAGGTTAAGGCTCTCTGTGGATTCTCAGCTGCTTTGGATGTCTAAGGATGACTGGGCAGCAGGCTTGGGAATCGCTGCCTCAGAACGGTCTTCTGGAAGAGTAGAAACAGCTCCACTTTGAAGTGTTGTCTGTAAGTGTCCTGGACTCTGGCAATCTAATAACACACCAATTGATGACCGCACACGTCTTACTTGCTGCTAACTGCTGACCACAGCTCTGTGCTGACAAGGAAACTTGGTGTGAACGGTGTCCTCGCTACAATGTCCACTGCTCTCTGTCTTTTCTATGCTCAGTGCTAGGTTCAGTTTTAGTCTTAACTTTCAATGTTTGTTTGGGGACAGGGTCAGCTACATAGCTTGGGTTGGCTTAGAACTCGATATCTATATCCCATGGGCTAGCCTCAAGCTCACAGCTCCCCTACTGATATCTGTATCCTATGGGCTAGCCTCAAGCTCACAGCTCCCCTACCGATATCTGTATCCTATGGGCTAGCCTCAAGCTCACAGTTCCCTACCTTAGCCTCCTGAGTGCTGAGATCCCAGGGATGTGCTGCCACACTTCTCTACTTTGTTTGGCTTACAATTTTCAGTTTTAAATATGCTTTTCTTGATTTCAAAATGATTGCTAATAGCTTTCTCCTTCCAGTTTCAGTGTGTACTTTGCTTTGGGCATGATTTTGGTAATAGGAATCAAGGTACATATCTAATCAGTGAATTAACAAGATAGAGTCAGAGCTGAGCCAGAAAATCACGAATTAATAACAGGCTGCAGAGGTGGCCCAGCGGCTAAGAGCACTTGTTGCTCTTGCAAAGGGCCTGAATGTGCTTCCTGGTGTCCATATCAGTTTCACAATAGCCTGTTGACTCCAGGTTCAGGGAAATCTGATGGCCTTGGTGGCCACCAACACACACACACACACACACACACACACACGCACACGCACACGCACACGCACACGCACACGCACATGCACACACACAAATAAATACTTTTAAAAAAAGAATTGATAATAGAGCCAATGCTTAATTATTTTCTCCAGATATTAACTTATAAGAGATATTAAATCACGAGCATTTAAGATAAAACTTATTGATATAGTATTTTCTAGCAGAAGACAGTACTTTTTGGCTTGCTGAGTAATTTATGAAAATTGTCTATTAATGGTACATTATTATTGAAGTTACCTTATAACAAAATGTCTAAGTATTTAATTTTAAAAAGATGAAAAAGCATTTTGCATATAAGACAATTTCAACCAAGTTTTAAAAATGATAACAAAACAAAAATATCCATTTACTCTGCTTCCCTAAGTTTTGATTACCAGAGGATTAAAAACTACAAAGAAATTTACTGAAGAAACTGAACTTTTCCTGAGTTTTATCTGATTACTAAGGAACATCACAGACATGACTATTTTGAGAATTTCTAAATTTTGTCACATGAACAGTAAAATCTGTCTTAGCTCCTAAAAGTACCCATTTCATAATAATGAAGACGGACTAGCAAACTCATGTTTCTCTGAGCCAGCAGCCTATCTTTTTTCCTATTTCAAGACAGGGTCTCTCTCTACGTAGTCCTGGTAGACCAGGCTGACCTCAAACTTAGAGATCCCCCTGTCCCTGCCTCCCAGTGAGCGCTGGAATTAAAGGTGTGCACCATCATGTCCAGCTCAACAGACTGTCTTCCATCAGTACACTCACTGTGAAAACTTCCTGGGCAAGTTATCAAAGTGAAGTTCAGTCAAAGGGATTTTAACCTCCAGTTTAGCTGTTCACTGAGTCAGATCCCTACATTTTAAAATATTCGAATCTGAATTTAGCTTGAAGGAAAAATTCAGCACAGACCTTCACAGGCAAAGGCCAATTAAACAAAGGGAGATGATCAACCACCTTCCAAGGAAAGAACACTTCCTGTCTCTTAAGATGAAAACTACCTTGTTTCTTTGGATGTGATGCTGGAGTGGGGTGCATCTTAGCATCTCTGGAAAACCCATCCAAGTTTCCTTTTATGGCTTCCAAAGCGTCATCTCTGTTCTTCTCTCCTGTCTGCAAGACAAAGCCCGTGTTTACTTCTTTCTTCCCTTCTTAAACTAAAACCCAGGTATCTATTTCCAGTAGCTTTTCCTTCTTTTCCTGTTTGTTTGTTTGTTTTTTGAGGCAAGGCTTGCCTTGGAGCCATCTGTCCAGCCCAGGCTAGCCTCAGACCCATGCACGGCCACCCTCTTGCCTTTGACTCTCTGGTACAAGAATACAGGAATGAGCCACCGCACCAGGCTTCAGGCCCAGTATTCTCACAGCGTACTTGCAACAGTTAATTTTCCAAGTCAGAAAGACATCAATAAGTATATAAAATAATGCATAAAAAGACATTCTATAGAATAAAATATTGCACAGGGCTATGAGATATTAAAAGGTCTGAGGATCCAATTCCTACCATCCCACTTACAACCAATTGTTCCCCCCCAAAAAAAAATTACTAATATTGTCATGGTGGTTAAAAAAAAAAAAAGAGTTGAGAAGACAATGGCCTAACAATAGAGATCTGTAGAGAAAACCAAAACCAATTCCCTTTAGGGCTTAGGCAAACCATGATGAGGAGGAATCCACACAGGCCAGCTTGGGCTGGTGCCTGAGCGAGGAGGCATGCACAGAGCAAGCGAGCTCTGGAAGGAGACAGCAGGTGCATCACCTTGGGCTTCACGCTACTGAGAAGTCTGAGCTTTTGCTTTTGCTCTTCAAACTGACGTCTTTTTCTTTCTTCTTCTAAGAGCTTTTGTTGTTGTTCAAATCGTTTTCTGAAGGGAAAACAATTACATTAACATTCAGCTTCAAGGAGTAATAGCTACATTCTGATTGATACTGACAGCTTCAGCAATACCAACTTGCGTTTCTGGAGTTATAATCATCACTCCTAATTATATGTAATTCTCTTATGACACTCTGTTTCTTCTGTAAACTAGCTCTAAAATACTTTAAAGGAATCTACGGGATGACTCACTTAAGTTACATTTATGCTTTTATTTCTTACCTAATTTGCAAGGCAAAGAAAGTATCTTTCTGGGGGTGGGAGGAGTGGAACTGGGTATGGAACCCCGGGGCCTCTGCATGCCATACATCATCCAAGTGTAAAGAAGGAAACCCACCTCTAGGTGGAGACAAGGGTGGCTTTGTCTCCTTCCTTAAGGATTAACCCAACAAGGCAAGGCCAGGAACCTTGGCTATGGGACCACCCCAGGGAGGTAGGTTCACTTTAAGAAAGAGTTCTCCAATTGGTCATCCAATACCAAGTGGTCAGCTCTGAACTTATATACATATAAGTAAAATTATACAGACTGAGTATGTTGTACATAAGAGGCCATGAATTTGAGAGAAGCAAGGGTGGGGGAGGTGTATGCAGGTGGACTCAGGGAGGAAAGAGAAGGGTGTGGTGTGTATAATTATATTTAATTTAAAAATATTTTTAAAGTTATCAGTTAAAATAAGATAGCATTCCCATGGTGGTTTGAATAGTTATGGACCCATAGACTCATGTATTGGAATGTTTGGCCCATAAGGAGTGGCACTATTACATGGCCCTGTTAGAGGAAGTTGTGTCACTGTGGCTTGGAGGTCTCCTAGGCTCAAGTATACCCAGAGTGGCACACAGTCTCCTTCTGTTGCTTTCAGATCAAGATGTAAAACTCTCAGCTCCTTCTCTAACACCATGTCTGCCTGCATCCTGGGTCCCTGCCATGACAATAATGGCTCTGAAACTGTAAGCCAGCCCCAATTAAATGTTTTTCTTTGTCAGAGTTGCTGTGGTCACGGTATCTCTCCATAGCAATAAAACCCTAAGATAATGCCTTTCCTTCCCTGAACTCCCTCCTCCCAATGCAGTCCCTGAGAGGTGCCTACCTTTCTGAGACCTGACTCAGAAAAATGTAATTATTACTTTTTCCTTCTCTTGTCTTTTTCTTCTAGTCAGAGCTAAGCTCCCTAACACTTTGGGCTCCCTCGCTGTGTCTCTAAGGTTCCCTTGCCCTGCCATGCAACTGCCTGCCACTATGTGGCTGACCTCTGAGCCGGCTTATCCTCTCTATTCTCCCCACTTCCAGGCTGTGTGAGAGTTACAGCTTGCCTGCCCGTGAGATTTTCTTTCAAACTCTAATACACTGTCCTTAAGCTTTTGTTTGAATCTGTTCTTTGTCCTTAAAATTTCCTTGGTGTCCATTCTTAAATTCTATTACCAGAAAGACTAAGAACTCCAAGAGAGGACTCTGATTCCCCAGGTTCCAGATGATGGCTCTGCTGGGACTGCACAAGATCTCCAATATTATTTCTTTCCTGCTTTTCAATTCTTTAATTGGCAGAGAACATGAACCCCTTCCTGGACCCCTAGATGGCATTACCAGCAACAGAAAAAACCACCTTGGTGCACTGAGCAGTTGCAAAATCCAGGGAGGCAGTTGGGCATAAAATCACGCTTTGTTCTGCATGTAAGAAAGTAATCTGCCGGGCGTGGTGGCGCACGCCTCTAATCCCAGCACTCCAGAGGCAGAGGCAGGCGGATTTCAGAGTTTGAGGCCAGCCTGGTCTACAGAGTGAGTTCCAGGACAGCCAGGGCTACACAGAGAAGCCCTGTCTCGAAAAACCTAAAAAAAAAAAGAAAGAAAGTAATCTGCAGGCTGGAGGAGGCTCTGAGGTACAGCTCTTGCCTAGCAGTCAGAACTGTGCCATCAAACAGCAGCAGCAACGCCAATCAGTTCAGGAAGCTGGATCTAGAGACAAAAACCTAGAATCCCAGAATTTGAGAAGGCTGGGCTGGAAGACTGCAAATTCATGGCCACATGGGCCTTTTTTGTTACTTTGATTCCAGAAACCAAACCAAACAAACAAAAAGATAAAAAATCAACCAAACATATAGGAAATTTCCTTGGGAAGGAAGACAGCGTCTCTAGGAGCAAAAGCCACGCTCTGAGGAGCAGGAAGGGGTGTGGGGGACAATGGCTTTGTTGCTGTCTTTGTAACCTGGGTTGACAAACTGCTTCAATTCTGTGGTTTTCCCTTCCCTCAGAGAGAAAACAAGAGGCTTGAATCAAAAGACCTATAAGGCCCTTTCAGAACCAACATATTTGGTTTTTTGTTTTGTTGTCTATTGTCCTACCTGGCCTTACCTCTCCCACCTCAGCCTCTGGTCGGACTTACAGGTAAGTGCCACACCACTGGGTTGGCTTTAAACTTCTTATAGAAGTATTCAAAGGGCCTGTCTCAAAATCAAACAACAAACAAACCTATTTTTACAGTGTCCTTAAGACAATGTATCTCCTTCAGCTTCACATTACAGAATACTTGATAATCTACAGAGTAGCTGCTACAGTGTAACCCTGTCACCCCTGGACCCGGGGTGGGGGGGTTGAGGGGGGTAGTGTCTCTTACTGTTGCTCTTCCGCAAACTGCTTCTGCATGTCTGGAGTGTACTGTGGGCCTGCAGGACGCATGCTCAAGAAAGGTGGCTGACCCAGGAAAGGCACACCCGCTGCTGGCATTGGCCCCATTGGTATTCCTGCCTAGAAACAGGCAACAGATTAAATAATACATGGGTTTTCTTTTTAATTATTAGAAAAGTAACTTGCAAAATTATTTCACAGTATTTTATTAGTAAGATATGTGATATATTCTGGTGAAATATTAAAATAAAGTATGCTGAACATTCCCTTAGAATCAGAGGACACAGGGGGCTGGTGAGATGGCTCAGTGGGTAAGAGCACCCGACTGCTCTTCCGAAGGTCCAGAGTTCAAATCTCAGCAACCACATGGTGGCTCATAACCATCCGTAACAAGATCTGACGCCCTCTTCTGGAGTGTCTGAAGACAGCTACAGTGAACTTACATATAATAAATAAATAAATCTTAAAAAAAAAAAAAGAATCAGAGGACACCACTGGCATAAGCTCCTTCAGGCTGTGTGGAAACACGTGTTAGACTCCGGTGTGTTCAGCAGCCCTCATGGCAGAGGTGTGCACATGTGTTTTCCCAGCGTCAGTGAAGACCCTGGCCTACAGCACTCATCCCGCAGGTAGTGCTGAGCTGGATCCCCAGCATTTACAAGATGATGAATATTTTGGAGTGGTGAGATGGTTCAGAGTACTTGTTGCTCTCACAGAAGAACCGGCTTTGATTCCCAGCACCCATATGGTATCTTGTAACCACCTGGAACTTCAGTTCTAGGGGATTGGATGGCCTCTTCTGACCTCAGCAGGCTCCAGGCACACATGTGGTACAGTTACATAAAGGCAGGCAAAACAATCATACACATAAAATACATAAAACCCAACAAAAGATAAATATTTTGATGTTCATATCACAGCCATAATAACCTAAACTTTTACAGAAAATAACAAATCTAATCAATATTAAATTATATATCAATACAATAATATACCCTTAACTGAAGCATCCAGAAATAAGAATTCTTCAGCACAATATCCACTCACAATTTCTTTAGACCTAGAGTAACAATAACAGCCATTTTTTTTTCTGAAATTACTTAAATCTGCTGTGTTACTTTTTATAATTTTGAGTTCCCTATCAAGATTTTTCTACTTTGGCTTTTATTTTTTAGATCATAAAAAGACATAGTTCTAGAGAGAAAGAACACATAGCTCTATCATCTATTTTGCTAATTCCAATAACTAACATTCATTCATTTTAGAACAGTGACTGTGGTTGTTTGAATGAGAATGCCCCCCCACCCAGGCTCATAGATTTGAATGCTTGGTCCTCAGTGGTGAAACTATCTGGAAAGGGTTAGGAGGTGTGTCATGGGGCAGGTTTTGATGCTTCAAAGGCCAGCACCCAGCTAGCTCTTTTCTTTGCCTTCCACTTGTGGATAAGGATGTTACCTGTCAGCCTCTGCTGCAGTGCCCGCCCGCCTACCTCCCTGCTCACCCGCTCACCTGCCTGCCCACCTCCCTGCTGCCACACTCCCCACCACAATGGTCGTGGACTTGCCCTCTGAAATTGTAAGCACCTAAGAAACTCTTTCTTTTATAAGTTGACTTCATCATAGAGTTTTATCACAGCAACAGAAAAGTGACGAAGACAGTTGCCTAGCATGTGTGAGACTTTGAGCTTGAACTGCATGTAGCATACACCGACAATTCCACCTACTTGGAAGGCCAAGTCAAAGGGGATCCTTTGAACCCAGATATAATAAAACTCCATTAAAAATGCAAACTATTGCTAAAGACAACATTGAGACACAGCTCTTGACATGCAGATGCCCAGAAACAAGCTTTATAATCTTTAAATAACTTTATAAACAATCAACTAAGAAGCAAGTACCTGCATTGCCATGGGTCCTTGGGACATCTGAGAGCTGTAATTCATTCCCATCATGCCTTGCATATTGGGTTGCATGACAGAGACCATAGGGAATCCTTGCTGTTGCATTGGAATCAGGCCTGCTGGAAAACACCAAGGCTTTATTAAAGTCAACATGTTTGAAGGTTTGTTTCCTTGAAGCAGGAATATCCAGAGGACTTGCTAACTGAAAAGCTGCATATTACAATGGAAAGAGCACAAGGTCCTAATGCGACAGGCATGAATGAGAATTCCATCATCATCATCTTAGCTATGTGATCTTGGGCAAGCTATAGAATTTCATTTGTTAAATGAAAACAATATTGGTTCTGCAGAACTTGAATGTGGATATGAACTGACTAGCATGGCCTAAATACGGTGCTCAGTCTTCACCATGAGTCCCAGTGATTTCTGCTCCACTGGTATGCATAAGCTTGTATCATTTCCTCTCATGCTGACCTCGTACAGTTAGCAGGGTACTGTGGTGATGACAACGTGTAACTCCCAGCCTTGTTCTTTTTGAGAGAAGATCTTATGTGACTGAAGGGCTGGCCTGACCAACCCTCCTGCCTCCATCTCCCAAAGTTGTAACTACAGATATGTGCCACTACACCTTGGCTCCCAAGGGTAGTTGTTAGCTTCTTCTTGCTTTTTTGGAGTACTTGTGCTGGGGAGGCACTGCTACATCCTAGGAACAGCACATCTTTCCACTCCTCAAAACTTTCCAATGCCTGCAGTTCTGCCTGACACCTTTACTACCACTTACAAGATGCTCTGAGCCAGAACCTCCAGCAAAGCCACCCTTGAATTCCTGACTTATAGGCATATAACAACATAACAAAATGCTTATTTTGTAAAGTTTTGAATCGCCTACTACATAACAGTAGATAATAACATGTAAGATCATGAACTCTGGGAGCCAAATGAATGGGTTACTTACTATCTATTGGGTTATCTGCTTGGTCCCTTACTCTGTATGTTTGTACGTGTCTCTGGGACCTTCCCCCTACACTCTAGAACTCACTTTATAGCTAGGCTGTCCTCTAACTTCCTGGGCGCTGGGATTACATGTGTATACCACCACTCCTGTTTTTTCTTAACTTCCTCTGTGCCTTTGTTTTTCATCTGTAAAACTGTTTAATGCTTATTATGTCAAAGTAATGCTATTCTTCTTCCCTGTCCTTACATGAACACTTACACAGCCATTGCTGTGTGAAGCACATATAACACGGAGACAGGAAAACCATGGGGGACGTCTTATGTGCATTAGTATCTTCTAAACATCTCCAGTGAAATAGTCCCAGCCGGGAGTGGTGACGCATGCCTTTAATCCTAGCACTTGGGAGGCAGAGGCAGGCGGATTTCTGAGTTTGAGGCCAGCCTGGTCTACAGAGTGAGTTACAGGACAGACAAGGCTACACAGAGAAACCCTGTCTCTAAAAACCAAAAAAAAAAAAAAAAAAAGAAAGTCCCAAGAGCAGAGAAGAACAAATAGCCCTTTGGGGTTTAGTAAACGATCAGTGTCTCCTAAAACAGGGGACAGTTCCATATGTGTTATGCTTGGCAGTGAATAAAACAGCTTGAGCACAAATTATGTTCTAATTTTGCACTTTACCACACCCTGCAATCTCATCGATCCTATCAGGCATGTGCAACCTGTGGGTTGCATGCAGCTGATCTGAGGATAATAATGAATGCAGCCCAATATAAAAATCACCAGCTTACTTTACACCATAGGAACACTGTAAAAACTTGATTTGTGGTTCTCAATTGTGGACGATAACGCAATGCTGCAGGTAACGAGGTTTTGCTTTCTGGTTTATTTTTGAGACAGGGTCTTACTGCAGAGACCAGGCTGGTCTCAGATGACAGAGATCTGCCTGTCCGCCTTTGAGTGCTAGCTTAACAGTATGTACCATCATGCCCCCCCCACCCGCTTCTTTCTTTAACTAAATATTCAAATGAAAGAAGCACAGAAGATGTCATGGTGGAAACTGCCTGTAATTCCGGCAATGGGTGGACTAGGGCAGGACAGAGGTTAGGGAGGTTAGAGGTAGGAATATACAGTCAGATGCTATTTCAAAAACCAAACATATACTACACAGTAAGGGAAAGAACACTATACCCATCTCTCTTGTTTCACTGTTCGCTCTCCATGTCCCTTACTGCCTAATTTCAGAAGCACAGACTTTTGCACCGACAGGTAACAGCTGGCAGATGCAGGCTACTTGTTGATCCACTCAGGGCTTTGTTCAGATTCTCCAGGGCCTACTCTGTGGCAGCCAGCAACCTAAGAGCACAGCAGGGAACAGACCCAGAACTCCACCCTATGGAAATCATGCTGTAATAGGAGACAACAAACAATAAAAACAAAAAAACCAAACCCCTACAGGGCAAGCCATGGTAAGAGCTGGGGCAAGATGTACAGCAGAACAACGGAAGACAGGAGCCAGAGGACGCAGTCCTTGCTCTTCTGTGGTATGCTTTTGCGAGCAGGGGGCATGAGCACAAGGACCTGAAGGAAGGAAGGAGCCAGCAGCACAGACATCCAAGAGAGAGAACTCAAAAGATACCAATGGCAGAGAGTGTGGGGTCTCATTGGTGACCAGAACAGGCTTGACGCAGCCTGTCCCTCTCTCATCTTTACCTCCCAATGGTCATTCTACTTTTGAATGGGTGATTCAGGTATTTGGTAGAACATTTAAAGCATAAAAGTGTACAATGTGAAAAGTAAGTTTTCTCTCCTTCTCTCTTGATTAAGTACACACCATTCTGTTGGCAATACTGCTGTTGTAAATATTTTTAGAAATGATCTGTGCTTCAAGTCTACAAATGATGAAACGTCCACTCTAAAATACTTTTTTAAAAACCCTCATGCTGGACAAGGTGGCACAAGCCTGTGATCCCAGTGCCCTGGAGTTAGAGGCTGGAGGGTCAAGAGTTCAAGGTCACCCTCAACTTTATAGTGAGTTCCAGAAAAGCCTGGGGCACTCAGAACAAGAACTGGTGAGGTACCCCAGTGGGTAAGGGGCAAACCTGACAACCTAGGTTCAATACCTAGAACCTTCATGGCGGAAGGAGAATCAACTCACACGAACTATCTATCCTCTTACCTACATTTACACACCTACTGCAGGACTGATACACAGACACACACTACATGAATTTTTAAAGAGAAAATCACTAAAAACAGCAACAGCAAACCCCTCTGAAATGGCGATGCGATGGTTAAAAGCCCATGCTGCTCTTGACAGAGGACCTGGATTCGATTCCCAGCACCTCGGTGGTCCTAGCATGTGACTTAAAACCACAGGTAGCTCCAGTTCCTGGTGATATGACAATTCTGACCTTCATGGACCCCAACATTCATGTCGTACACAAATAGGCAATCAGGCACACACCCATACAGACACACACATACAAACGCGCACACACACACACACACACACACACACACACACACACACAAAATAAATGTCTTCAAAAATTCCATTTAGAATTAGAAGTATCACCAATCTTTGGATCTTTTTCTTGTTCATTTTCTGTGCTCTATATGTGGATTTTTACATCAATGTGTTGAAAAATGCAAAGCAATGAACTACACATGACATGATAGCAAACACAGTTTTCTAAGTACAGAATACCTTAGACAATTTGATGGAAATCTGGGATATCTGAGCACAGCTGCCTTAGGAAACACACACACGCGCACACACACACACACACACACACACACACACGCACGCACAATGAAAAGAATACAACTGACCCTTGGAAAGTTGGCCTGAAATTCAACCTCTCCCACTGATGGAGACATAGTTAGAGTGAGCTGCTTCCACCTGCTTGGAGTGTCCTTATCTCTCATCTCTGCCGGTGACCCAGGAGTTTCTGTTTCCCCAATGAGTCTACCATAGCCAACCAGCACCGGCTCTGTGAGAAGGCCCGCAGCTGGGGGCTGAGGGGAGTAGAGCAGAAGGCAGTGGAACTGAAGAAAGGAGCAAGACAAATGTAGGCAAATTCCTCCCTCCATTTTTGTTTATAGCAGAATGGGCTAAAATTTTATCTCCCAACTCCAGCCATCAATAAAGTATTCCAATCCTATAACCAAGAGATGGCATTTACCCATTAGAGAGATTTCCAGGGATAAAACTGAGACTCAAATCTTTCTTTCTTTCTTTCTTTCTTTCTTTCTTTCTTTCTTTCTTTCTTTCTTTCTTTCTTTCTTTCTTTCTTTTTCTTCCTTCCTTCCTTCCTTCCTTCCTTCCTTCCTTCCTTCCTTCCCTCCCTCCCTCCCTCCCTCCCTCCCTCCCTCCCTCCCTCCCTCCCATCTCTCCATCTGTCCATCCGTCCATCCATCTATCTATTGATCTTTATTGAGATAGGGTCTTGCTAAGTAGTCAAGGCTGGCTCAAACTCACAACCCTGCCTCAGCCTCCCAAATTCTAGGATTACAGGCATATGCCACCATAGCTGGCTGAGACTTAAATATTGTTCTTTCTTGAGACAGAGTCTCACTATATAGCCTGGTTTGCAGACCAGCCTCAAACATAAAAATCTGCTTGCTTCACGCTTCCCAAGTCCTAGGATTAAAGGTGTGTATTACCACTGGCTTAAGACTTAGATACTTTTAAATCATAATATGAGATGTCCTTTTTGGTACATCATTATAATAAGACAATGGCATACAGAAAGAAACATGCACGAGACACTAAAGAGATTCATTTATTCATTCAACCAGTATCTAGATGAAATCTATCACACATGCAGGCAGGGTGCTGGACACACTTGAGGACAAGATACAGCTCCTGCCCTCTGGCACAAAGAAGGTGGAAGAAGACAAGAGAATTGCAGTTTGTTGCAATGTTATCATTTGTTCTTAATATTCTTGCCCTGAAATGTTCCTTCGCCCCTGAGGTTAAATAATAACTAACATAATGGATGAGTAAGTTTGGGAGAGATGAAGAATGATCCTTTCACTGTACAAACTAAACATTTAAAAATAATTCTCTATTGTTATTACTGTTGTTTTGTTTTTCAAGGCAGGATTTCTCTGTGTAACCTTCCTGGCTGTCCTGGAACTCGTTTTGTAGACCAGGCTAGCCTCTAACTTACTGAGCTCTGCCTGCCACTGCCTCCCAAGTGCTGGGATTAAAGGCGTGTGCCACAGCCTGGCTTTAAAAGAAATTGTAAGAGAAAGTAACATCCAGAGTTAAATCGTATAGGAAATTTTACTTCATTGGGCAGCAATGTAACTTATTTTTTACTTACCCATTTAATTCTAAGTTAGGAAACAATGGAAAACAACTTCAGTCTGGAGGCTGAGGACATGGGTTACGGGCAGAGTGCTTGCCTAGCATGCATGAGCCTGGCCCTGGGTGCCATGTCATTACTGACAAAGAAATGTAAGCTTTCACATACCTTGAGGGGGTCTCATTCCGCCTGCAACAGGAAACATGAAGCTGAAAGCAAAATACGAGTACATCAGTATCTTCATCTGCATAAGATTTCAAACAAAACCCAATTCTTACACAACTGAAAGAGGCAAACAGAGCCTGGCATTGGTTCAGTAGTACAGTGATGACTTATTATTAAAAAATTTACATGTGTGTTTGCCTACATGTTTGCCTGTGCATTGCATGCATGCCTGGTGCCAATGGAGGCCAGAAGAGGGCATTGGATCCCTTAGAACTAGAGTTTCAAATGCTTATGAGTCGCCATGTGGGTGCTGGGAACTAAATCCATGTCCTTTGCAAAAGCAGGAAATGTTCTTACCTGCTGGGCAATTTCTTCAGTCCCAGAATTATTAATATTAATAAAATTAAATTTCCCTACTTTGCAATGTATTAGAATGCTGATGTTAAGGGAACTTTTGAAGGGGGTTATGTGAGATAGAACACAGAAGGCCCTGACACTAAGTCCTGCCTCGCTCACCTTGTAATCTCCCTGAACTCCAATTTCTCCATCCATGAAATGATGGAGAATTCATGTCCATCCAGTAAACATTTAATGAGCATCAACTACACAAAAGAACCGAAGCAGCTTACAATCATGAATACACAGGTGCAGGCAAATCATTGCACCACAGGGTAAGTGTGCCAACTGTTTAAGCGAGGTCCAAGTACTAAGAGCTCAGAAGAGAACGATACTTGGGTTCCTTCTGCCCTTTAGCTGAGTGAATGATACTGCCAAGAACATTGGTGTGAGTGACTGATCCTAGTTCCTTTACATGTACCTATGAGGGAGACTGCATAGGTCACATGGTAACTCTATGTGGTCTTCGTGAGGAACTGCCAAACTGTTTTTCATGGTGACTGTACCAATCCACATCCCTACCAGCAATACACAGGACTCTGCTTTCACATCCCATAAACCTTTGTGTGTGTGCATGTGTGTGTATGTGTACATGTGTGCTTGTGCGTGTGTGTGTGTGTGTGTGTGTGTGTGTGTAGGTCTCCTGCCTTCATGTATGCCATGCCTGTGCATTAGATGTATACCTGGTACCCACAAAGGTAAGAAGAGGGAGGTGGATCCTCTAGAAAACTAGAGCTACCGATGATTGTGAGTCACCATTTGGATCCTGGGAATCACACCTGGGACCCTTGGAAGTACTGCCAGTGCTCTTAAGCCCAGAACCATCGGCCAGGCCCATATATAATATAATGTATAATATAAAATATATATGACACACCACACACATTTTTTATATATGCTATATATAAAATTTTAGTTTAACTAAAATTAGGTTTAGCTAAAAATAACTAAAACATATATAACATATATATATAACATTATATTTATAATTTATATATGTATATAATGTTATATGTATATGTGTATATGCACACACAACTGGGTGTGAAGTGGTATGCCACTGTGGCTTGGATGTGACATCTCTGCCATCAGACATTTTAAGAAGAACAGCATGTCATAAAGTGCACTTTGGCAAACAAGGAATGACAAACAAGGCAGGAGGGATGGGAAGGAAGTGGGCAGAAGATATGAAAAGGGAAGACTGGAGAGTACCCAGTAGCTGCCAGGGTGGGGAACACAGAGAACACAGGAGGATGCTGACTGGACAACTGCAAGGACTGGGTTGCTCTGTGCTGGCCGTGAGAGTCCAGTGCACAGGCCTGGGGTGAAAGGTGCTGGAGATGAAACCTTGAAGAGCAATCCAACAGGCAATTAGAAATGTCATTCCAGTTGGGTATGGTGCTGCACATCTATAGTCCCAGCATGCAGGGAGCGCAGGCAGGTGGATCTCTGTGAAATCTTTCCAGAACAGCCAGGGCTATGTAGCAAGACCCTGTTAGAAAGGAAGAAAGAAAGAAAGAAAGAGAGAGAGAGAGAGAGAGAGAGAGAGAGAGAGAGAGAGAGAAAGAGAAAGAGAAAGAGAAAGAGAAAGAGAAAGAGAAAGAGA
>NC_034603.1:51586904-51623771 GCF_900095145.1 Mus pahari | reverse complement strand
CCTCTTCTGGAGTGTCTGAGGACAGCTACAGTGTACTTACATATTAAAAAAAAGAGAGAGAGAGAGCAGCTGCGCAGCTGCCAGTGTCTACTGCTGCAGAATGTCCAGATGAAGATGAGGACAAAAGCCACCCCCTTGAGAATGATGGTCTTCCAGTGGGCGGTCTCAATGGGCGAAAATGGGCGAAGGGAAGAGAAACATGGCGGCCTTACTGACAGGAAAAACTAGGGTTTGGAAGGAGCAGGACTAACACGTGAGAGGGAGCTGGTTTGAGGAACTGGGCCTTTCGCTGAGACCAGAAAGGGAACGAATCAAGAAAGGGAGGCAGGCTTTTTTTTTAGTCATGTGTAGGGGTGTTTTGGCTGCATGCACAGCTACACACCACAAGCGTGCAGTGCCCATGAAGGCCAAAAGGGGCTGAGAGATCCTGTGGCACTTACAACTGTTTACAAGCTAACATGTGGGTCTAGGAATCAAACCTAAGACTCCAGTAAGAGCAGCCAGTGCTCTTAGCTACTGAGCCATCTCTCCAGATCGAGAGGAAACCTCCTGGCTGGGAAAGTCTCTCAATTTCAGATTCAAAGATGTTCTTGAGAGGTTTTAGAGTAGGTTAGTGGGCACCAGGAACTGAATGTCAAATTCGGGAACTCTTGCTTTAAAAACAAAACAAAACAACAACAACAACAACAAACCTATACTCATCCTCCTACTCACAGGAAAAAGCCTAAAATACCAACTTTAGAGTCCATGGTTCTACAGTGGTTTAGTGTTTTGTTTTGTTCCCTTTAATAACAAAATGGTTTAGCATAGTATCTGGCTTTTGTGGAGGGCTGGTCACTGGTGAATCCTGGGCTAACAAGCAGGCCTAAAGAGTCAGTCCTTTTCTTAATGGTATACAAGAGGCAATAACAGTGGAGTCATGCATTAACAGTTTTGTCTGTCTAAGACAAAACTTGTAGGCTCAATCCGATCCTCCGTCTTATCTACTGATAGCAGGATTCTAGATGTGTGCCACCATGCCCTTCCCTGGATAGAATGTTTTGGTTCAAGGACAGTGCTGGTGATCATCTGTTCTACACAACACCACTTACACACCAAGACTGATAAGCTTAGTAGTAAGGAATACAGTTAAGTAGGCAACCACTTGAGACTTTGCCAAACCTGCCTTAAAGATTCAAGTCACCAGTATGGTAGAGTGGCTCAGTAAAACTTGGAGTGAGTTCTATTCTCTTGTAGTCAGTTGTAGTCCCCTTTTTACCCTGCCAGCTCCCTCTCCTGTCAAGTGAGGACACAGAACCCAACGTTTGTCAAGGTCCCAAATTAAGGCAACCACAGAGACAAGATATAAGCTGTATTACAGGGCTGCAGGGGTGGTTAGTAAGCTGCTCTTGTGAAGGACGTGGGTTCAGTTCCCAGCATCCACACGGCGGCTCAACATTCATCCCCAACTCTATTTCCAGGGTATCTGTTCCGAGGACACCAGGTATATGTGTGGTTTGTACATGTAGTCAGAATCCATACACATTAATAAATACAAAATATGATTTAAAAAAACCTGTTAAAGATTTTAAAAGCTACTTAAAATATTAAACACATATAAGAACCAACCAACTGTACTGATAAATATAACTCTAGTAAAACATTTAACAACCCAAAGTTGCTTAGTGACCCCTGCGTTTTTATTATGAAATATTTAGATAACTGAAACTAACGTGTTTTTCTTTCCATGTTTCTGTGTGTGGACAGCCAAGGAGGCCAGAAGAGGGCAGCAGATGCCCTGGGGCTGGAGTTAAAGGCAGTTCTGAGCCTCCTCCCCCATGTGTGTGCTCATTTCTCCAGCCCCTACCATTCTCTTTTGTTACATTTATTTAGTGTGTATGCGTGTGTGTGTGTGTGTGTGTGTGTGTGTGTGTGTGTAGCTGTTCACGTAGAGGTGGGAGAACAACTTGGGGGAGTCAGTTCTCTCCTTGTACTATGTGAGTCCCTAGTGTTGAGTGCAGACCATTGTGCTTGGCAGCATGCCCCACCCCCAGCCAGTCCCCACTCTCCCCCACCAAGTAATTCTTAGACTGGCTAGACAAGCAGCTAAGATGCTGCTAAGCAGGAAGATGCTGATGAGACAGCTAAGCTTGAGGGGTACGATGCCTCTGGGTCAGAGATCTCCCGGTTCCCCTCAAGGCCTTTTCGGATCGGGCGTACTTTCCCTTTCCTTTTTATCACATAAAACTCTTCTCTCCGTTGAACAGCAGCCGATCCGATCCTGCACTGCAGATGTGTTCCTCCCATAGCATCTGCTAGCCCCCAGTCTCCTTATGACAATCTCAACACCTTCTCCTCCCCCTGGTGCAGCTCAAAATCGACTTCACTATTATGCGTTTTGGTGGATACTCACAAACACATTTTAAAAACCATGCCAGGATAGGTAAGAAACAGCAGAGGATGGAGAGACTAAGAAGTTCCCACAGAGCTTGTAAGAGAATAGGGCAGGGAAGCAGAGTGCTAAGGTTACTTTGTGAACACCCATTCTTAGCCTTCCTAATGCTGTGACCCTTTACTATAGTTCTTTGTGTGTGGGTGACCCCAACCATAAAATTATTCCATTGCTACTTCATAACTGTAATTTTGCTACTACTATGAATCATAATGTAACAACTGGCTGATGTGTGACCCCTAAGAGGGGTTCAGACCTAAAGGTTGAGAACGTGCAGTATTTTTTTTTAAAGATTTATTTATTATTATCTGTAAGTACACTGTAGCTGGGGTCACTAAAGTCTCTTCGAGATTGTTTTCAACTCTGTTGCTTTACTTGGTTAAAGGCAAATACTGTCGTTTTGTTTATCAGTTTCAAGCATTTATTCTAGGATAGTCCATTCAGTGCATTAGGCGAAAGTGGTTGTTTGCACGGGGCTGCCTTTGGCTAGTCTTTAAGGAAACTAAGTAGCTAAAAGAAAGTAAGAAACAGTATCCAAGGCAAAAGGAAGGTCTCAGAATCCGTTCCAGCTGCTGATTTCTTTTTCCCACTGAGAGCTTAGAGAGAAGAGTGCTGGCTTCTGTTTTTCTCCAGTTATTCTCTGCTACTTTGTTAGGTTTCTTATAGATAACTTCAGCTCTTAGCATCGCTTTCCCAAAACCAAAATATTCCTGAGTATACAGTTTCTCAGCCCAAAAAAGTATCAAATAAGTGTAACACCAAATACCCTTCAACCAACCATTGTAACCACTTTCTGTCTCCTATATATTTGCTACCTGTTGTTGTGCACATGAGTTTATTGTCCATATTCTTTCCCTTAAGACAGGATCTCAGGACGCCCAGGCTAACCTCAAACTCTGCAGATAGCAGAGCATGTCTTTGAGCTCCTGATCTTCCTGCCTACATCTCCTCAGAGCTGGATTACAGGCATGCTCCAGTGCAGCTGCTTGGACCAGTGACATTAAAATACTACAAACCAAACTGAGCAGGGTTTTGTTTTGTTTTTTTTTTTAAAGAGAACATTTGTGCTTAAAACACAAAATTCTTTGAAATTTTCTAGGACTGGTCCCATTATTAATCATACATTTGATTAGATTAATGCCACTTAGGAATGCCACTTTAGAAATTGTTATCCTGTATATATTCTGCAGGCAAAAGCAATTTCCAATGCTCACTAATGAAAAACCCTAATGAAACAGTGACAAAACCAGAGGAGGAAGGAAAATGTTTTAAGTTTAAAGTCAAAGACTGTAGAGGAAGCAGAAAACCTGGCCACACACAGTTGCTTTATTCAAATGGCTGCTTTTTTCCTTCTGTGAATGAGTGTGTGTGTGTATGTATATATATATATATATATATATATATATATATATATATATATATTCACACATATGCACCTGCAAGAGATGGTTACTTTAAAATCTTTTACACAATTGAAGTGTAAGTGATTCCAAAATTAAACTATACATGAAAAAAACCCCAAACACTTCGCTTTCCAAAGATAACTTAGGATATTTAAAAATATAAAGCTAATTTTATCTCGGAATGTGTGTGCTGTATGTTAGCTAATTAAATAAACACAAACTGAGTCATGATAGAAATGGGTGCAGACTTTCTGGAATCAAACATTTTGTTAAATGAAAATGAACTTGAGTTACAAACGCCCCTTTACCATTCTGGATACAGGAAGCACAGCCTAAAAATTATCTGAAATAGAACAAAGAGCAGATTTTTATTTTTAAAAGGAGCTCAATAAAGTCTGGAAGCTTTTGTTTTAAGAGGAGCATACTGCTCTTGGTCAGTGAATTTTCTTTGTTTCAAAATGTCTATTTCAAAAGGAGTCAAACATGTTTTTTTTTTTTTCTACTAGACGAGCTTTATCTCAAGACAATTACTAATTCAAAGGTCTTCAGATTTTTCTATTTGTACGTGAAGAAAAGAAAAAGGACAGGACGCTCAATGAGAGGAAAGACAATACTGTACACTCTTAAAACGGTTCCTCCAGCTTCGTGACTAGACCGTCACAGCCTTCTCTCCGACAGCAGCTCGAGCCCAGCAAGCCCAGCAGGGACTCGCCGGCGGGCGCTCGAGGCCCCGCGGCAGGTGCGGTGGCGCCTGCACCCGAGCGCGCTCCCCGCGGGTCCCCAAGACGCTCGCGCCCCGCAACCGCCGCCCCTGCGCCCGGCCCCACCTGCCCACTCCGCCGGCCCCGCGCCCCGCTCCGCCCCGTCGACCCACCTGCCTGCCCCGCCGGGCCCCGCGCCCGCCCCCGCCGCGCCGCTGGCTCCGGCTCCGGGCCGCAGCGCCATCTTGCTTGGGGCCGCCGCCGCCGCGCCAGCAGCTGTCAGCCGAAGACAGGCACTTCCGGGGCAGACACCGCCCCACCAAGTCGGGGCCGACGACGGGGCGGGGCCGCGCGCCCACGTGACTTCATGGCCCTCGGGCACGAGCGGCGCGCCCCCGCTGCATGCTGCAGGAGTCACAGCACTGAGGCTGGTGTAGTTACTTTGCAATCCCGGATCTGCACTAATGCACACAGTAGGTCCTGATATAACCAGATGATGGAACACAGGTGCTCTTCTGCTGTTCCTTTACACAGCAGTCGGATCCTAGAGGGCCTTTACAGCTGTTTCCCTTGGCACTGTGACTCTCTTCAGCATCCATCACAGGCACTGACCTTATCTTACTTAGGTAAGTCAACCAAGAGCACACATGAACCCAGTACACACTTAGATAGGGCGGTCGATTCTGCCATAGTGAGGCACAGTAAGCACATGCTGAACCTACACGGGGTATTTTTACTTTGATACCTCCACCCCTAATCAAGCTACCTGGAAGAAAAATGTGTTGAAAGTAAAGTTCGTTAAGCTCTTAGATAATGGATCATTCACAAACAGTCCCTGCCACTTCTTGCTTTACAGCTTTCACTAAGAGACAATTATAATAGGTTATTAGTTTACTAGACCAGTCAATTTTATGTTCATTTAATAGTCTGATGTCCCTCTGAGTTACTATTTTAGAAATGAGAAAAATCAATCTTGAAAGAAGTTCTTGTAATATGCTCAGATCTTGGAGCTGCAAGCAGTGTGTCCATGCCAGTGTGTCCTCAAAGTCCTTGTTCCTTAACTAGGACCACGCCCACTATTTGTGGGATCTGTTTTCCTTGTTGTTTGGTCTTATTTACTATTTCACTCTTCCACTTCCCTGGACAAGGCTAACATTCATATAGGAGAGTCCTTACTGATATATAGGAGTCTAAATCCATTACTGACCTTTGACAAAACAAGCTGATACAAGTTTTGTAGCTACTTCATGGACTGGGTGGTTGCTCAGAAAAGAATCAAGAGAAAATAACTTGAGTGGGGGTTGTCAACGTGATCTGTTAGCATCTTTATCTGCATCCGTCCAAGGACATTCCCCATCTGTGTTAAGAGTCCTGCTCAGATGCCCCATACCACATAATCATTTCTATACTTCATCACTGCCATTAGTTGCAAAAGAGTGGTGCTGTTAGCAAGCCCTGTGTTCTTGAAAGAAAAATAAACTTAATGCTTGCTGAAGGAATATCTGTTGTGAGTTTACAAAGCTTCAGACACAGTGATAGGCACTTTTACTCTTAAAACACAGGAAAAGCTTAAGGTCTAAAATGAAAACACAGCTGACAATGGTGTATACCCACTTCAGGATACACACTGACTCAACTCTCTGCAAGAACAAAACAATTACAAACTTTTAGTTTTTTCTCTCTAGAGGAGTTTATTTAAATGAAGCCTGATTTAAAAAAAAAAAAAAAAAAAGTCTTTGTCCCATCTATTCAAGACAGTCTCATGTCTGTATTCTCAGGTTAAAACAGGATTGCTGAGTTCAGGCTAGTCGGGGATACAGCGATCCCTTTTTAAAACAAATACACATTTAAAAGGAGGTCTCCTGTGCCAATTTTAGACTAAAGCATCAACTGCTTAAAGGAAACAGGCTTAATTCAGTTGCTGGCAGTCACCTACGTTGCAGTCCTGTGGCAGCACAGGCCCTGAGAAATTCTAGGCTCTAGTCTGAAGTGCTTTAACTTGTACCAAGCCTTTTTTTATTCCACTGTAAAAAGCAGGTAATTAAAGAAAACCTGCACACTGTGCACTGCCTTGGTCCAAATGATCACAGTCCTCAGTTGAGGGTGGTTGAAGGCCATCAAGTCTCAGCAAAGATAAGCATCAGACAATGAGGCTAGGTATATCATGTAACTGGAATGTTCTTCCTTATCAGGATAGGATAGAGTGCTATCAGCTTTCAAGCAGTCATCTTGAGTGGAAAGAGACAGGAAAGAACATGGTGAAATGATGGAGAATGAAGTCAGACAGGGAGAGGCTGGTCATAACCTTACGGTTGCAACATGAGGACAGCTAAGCCTAAGCTTCCTCCCCAGTGCAGTACAGGTAAATTTCAACAGACTGAAGTTTCCAGTCCTCTGGAATCTGGATAACCACAGGTGGCTCATACCACAAAGAAACACTAAAGGGAGTGCTGGCCTCCTTCCTGTGTCTGGCCTGCTGCTGCTCTTGCTTGCATCCCACACACAAGTTTGAATGGTGCATTCAAACTCAAGGTTTTATTTTAAAATTGTTCCAGATGCCTCTCCACAGCACGCATCACACTTTTCCTTCACACTTGAACGGCAAAATCCTTAATAGTTCACCACAGTTGGGTGTTATTTTGGCATCAGGTCTTGTTCTTCTATAAGAAGTATCTCTCCACATCCAGGCAGAAATGTCAATGCATGTTATTTCCATTGTATAAATTCCACCTACAAAGTGAAGCTTGATGCATCACTACATCAGAACCATTCTGTTCTCTCATATCCTTGTTGATTTCAAATGTTTGGTAAAGATGGTTGTAAGTACTCCATAAGAATCCATGCCGGGCTCATAAGTTACACTGCAGGGATTGCCTTCTAAGGTGTTTATTTTTTAACTTTTCTCTTTGAGAGTTTCTTTCTTCTTGCTGTTTTGGTCAGCAACCTTCTTCCTATGAAAAGGAAGACATACTGAATTAGAAATTCCATATGAAATTACTTCTTAACCAAGGCTAAATAAACATGTGCTAAAAGTTACTGCACAGCAAAGCATCTGAGGAACTGGGAAGAAAGATGTTTCCTACGTCTCTGCCTAGCATAAAAATCACTGTCCATATGAAAAACAGTATAACCAACTACACTACTACATAGCACAAAGCACAGAGTTTGGTCTTGACCCAGTGGTTCTGTGGTAAGTACTAAACACTGCTGTTAAGTGTTGTTTGTACATGCACTTTCAAATAAGACAATGAGGCAGAATGGATAAAACCTGCTGGTCATCACACATTAGACAAGCAACTTGCTCAAGTCACCCAAGAAAGTTCCTATTAGAATCAGTTTTTAGGCTCCAAATCCAAATCCACCCCTCACCACACCAGGCTGGGTCTAGACATTGAGGGATCGGGTTCCAAGTTTAATGTGGAAACTGAGCTGAAGACATAAACTTATACACCCCAAAGCAACCTGTATCTGTAATGGAGAAGGAGCATGAACTAGATCATGCTAGATCTTGTTCTTATGTTTAGAAAGACAGTCTTTAAATTAGAAGTAAATGGAAAGAAAGCCTTAAGTGTGTGGGTGATACCACAAGACTTAACCAGCACTTCCAAGGCTTCTTGTAGCTTAGTTTTAATAAGCCCAAAAGAATGCTATAAACACAAAACATTTAAAGTGTAATTATCCAAAATAGTGTTTAATCTAAATAATAATAATAGTAATAATAATTACTGCTGTATCCTATTCAAATTCAATGGTCTCCGTGTTATGCTTCATCTGACTTTCAGGCTCCAGAAAAGCTTCCACTGGCTTCTACTCAATACTCGAGAGACATCCACTTGTAATCTTAAGAAGTAAGACTCTGACAGGTGCCTAACAGCCCTCATATATTCCAGACAAATTACCTGCCACACAAAAACTCTACATACACATAAACACACGTGTACACACACACACACACACACACACACACACACACACACACACACACACACACACAGCCCTACAACACTGTATTAAGAATTCATAAAACTGAGAAAGTACCAGTGAAATTTAAACTATTAAGCTGCCAAATCTTTGTAAGTTTGTGGTGTGTATTCCTCCACACTCAATCTCAAGAAAACACAAAACTCTGGGACACCCTGTGCACTGCCAACACCTGGAGTGAACTTTGTATTTCCATAGCACTAGAATGTTGTGCAAGCCTCCTGTTCTGCTTATAAGGGTAGCACAAACAGGTTCATGTGATTGATCACCTTGTTCGTTCTAAAGACCTAAATCTCACCTGTCCTTTGACACATCTACCTCCTTGAAACCTCCTGTAACTGTACCAGCCCCCAAGACCTTCCCCTTATATAAATTCCTTGTTTAAAGTCATCTAATGTTCTCATATGACCTGTTTTACATGCATTTCTCCATCTCACCAGCATCAAGTTTCTAGTGAACTGTGCTAGTCTATGGAACAGTCCACCTAATGGCTTTTCCACCCAATTTAAGGTAATGGAAAGTAGAATTAGCTTACTTCCCTAGGATGCTAACAACACCCTTAGGAGACACACATATACACATGTGTGTATACACACACACACACACACACACACACACACACACACACACACACACACACAAACTGAAAGAGTCTATTAGAGTAAATGCTATTCTAGTACTGGGAAGTTAATGAAAAAGATCACCTTCTTTAATTAGGATAATGGAACTCAGAATATTCTGGCAAACCCTTACCAAAACACGTAGCTAGCTTCCTAGAATAGGTAAAACATACTTGTATGTATCCCACAAGACCTATGCTAAGTACTCACCCCCCTTCTGAAAAAAATAAAAAAACAAAAAAACCCTAAGCTAAGCAGTAATTTTTAAAGGATACAGTGCACCTCTGCATAAGTCTAAGATTATAAGAAATCCTGCCCAAGAGACAGAAGCTTCAAGGAAGTTTTGATCAGCATCTGTCAATGCTCCTAACTGCTGGCTTTAGCAGCATGGCCTAATGCAGACGGTGTGGATTGTGAGGTATAATTCTAATCCACAGCAAACTTTAATCTATTTTCAAATATGGCGGGAAATCCAGATGATTAATATATAGATACAGAAAATTTCAACACTAAAATATGCAAACTCCCAAATCAAAGGGATTCTGAGACACATTTTTACCATATCCTATAATGGATTACCTATCAATTCATTTTACTTCTGTAAATGCCTCTGAAGGAAAGTCATGTCTACTCTAACTATAGCAGATCTCTTACCATTTAGGTACTTACTGTTTAGCTTGCTCTAAGAAGTACTTTGGAGTTGTACTAATGCTCTCCCTTTCCAGTGGCTTCTTAATCATTTTTTTCTTTTGTTTGCTGGAAGTTAAGAAGTGAGAGAGGAAATAAAATAAACACAAGTTCATTTAGAAGCTAAAACTAGCTGAGGCTCTTCTCATTTCAATGGCCCAGATCAGTTGACAGCACTTACAACTGTTTCAGGAAAACAACCTTAAAAATCACACTGGCTGTGATTAAATACATTCTGGGACAACCTCATGTTCTATGTCAATAAGCATTAAGAATCTGACTCCAGACAATTAATCATTATTAATAAGTCTAAGCATATTTCACTCACTGAATAATTTTTTTTTTTTCAAGACAGGGTTTCTCTGTGTAGCCCTGGCTGTCCTGGAACTCACTTTGTAGACCAGGCTGGCCTCGAACTCAGAAATCCGCCTGCCTCTGCCTCCCAAGTGCTGGGATTAAAGCCGTGCGCCACCACGCCTGGCTGAATAATTTTTAAGAATCTAATTTCAAAGATGAAAAAGCTGAGAAGGAACTAATACATTCTAAAGTAAAACTTTTATTTAAAAAAGGCTTTAAAGGCATATCACCGTTAGCATTAGAGTATGCTGAGGAGGACAAAAATCTGGAGTGTATGAAGGTAGTCTTTGAAAGATTCTACATCACTAGCAACAGGTGTAAGCTGCAACCTAAATGGCAGACAGACAGATGCCAGGTAAAATGTGGGAGGGGCTGAGGAAGGAAATTCTGACCGAAAGACATTGTGCAAAGTGAAATACTACAGGAAGACAACACTGTATAATTCGACTTATATGAGGCACCCAGGAAGTAAGAACCAGAAACAGGGAACAAAACTGGTTGCCAGGACTAGGAAGGGGGAAGACAGGAGCTGCTGTTTAATGCACACAGAGGTGCAGTTCTGCAAGCAGAGTCCTGGGAACAGGGGCTGAGTACACAGGACTGTGAATGCAGTAAATGTCACTCAGCCACACACAGGAAACTCAAGGCAAGAACAGAGTAAAGGAGCAGGCCCAGTTGATGCTCTTACAGAAGCCACACGACAGCCCTTTCACCTTCTCATGCAGAGTGACTCCTGCTCGGCAGAGACTGCTCTGCACTCTGGCCCTCCCAGCATGCAATATGTGACAAAATTTCTTTAGCAATGCTGGGCAAAAAAAAAAAAAAAGAAAAAAAAAAGAAAAAAAAAAGCAATGCTGGGCAGCAGCAGAGAAGCAGAGCTCCAAGGAAGTCACTCAATAATGAGTGAGAGAGAAATACTCCAGCAAGGTACGGTGATCCATGCCTGTAATCTCAGGAATTACAATAGTCAAGCCAGAAAGCCTGCTGTGAGTATCAAGTCAACCTAAGTCAAGAGTGAGATCCTGTCTCAAAAAACAAATGAAACCACATAAACCTGAAAGTCTACAGTACATGAGGCTACTGTGCTAGGGTGTTTGATATATTAAATATGTTAAATTCATTTTCTACATTTTTTTGGGGGGGGGGAGGGTTCGAGATATGGTTTCTCTGTGTAGCCTAACCTGTCCTGGAACTTACTCAGGCTGACCTCAAACTCAGAGACCCACCTCCCTCTGCCTCCCGTATGCAGGGACTACAGGCATGTGCCACCACTGTCTAAACCATTTTCTACTTATAATACTTTCAGTTTACAATGAGCTTAGATGATCTTAAACATCTTTTAACTCAAGAACCATTTGTATGTAAGATTAAAAACATGGGGCTGGAAGGATGATTCAGCAGTTAAGAGCACTGGCTGCTCTTTCAGAGGTCCTGAGTTCAATTCCCAGCAACCACATGGTGGCTCACAATCATCTATAATGGGATTCGATGCCATCTTCTGGCATATCTGAAGACAGTGACAGTATAATCATATACATTAAAAGAAAGATAAAAACAGGAAAAAATTTGCCAGGCATAGTGGCACACACACCTTTATAATCCCAACATTTGGGATTAAAGGCAGAAAAATGTCTGTGAATTTGAGGTTAGCCAGGTCTACATAGTGACTCTGTCTCAAAAACAAAAACAAATAAACAAAACAAGTAAAATTAACACACCATTCTGGGCTATACATACTTAACTACAAACTAAATAAAGGCAAGTAGGAAGAAACAAAATAAACAAAAAGCAAGACTGTGTAAAGACCCAGAGAAAAGGGTCTGAGTAAGTTTAAATGCATACCTTAGTAGTTTCTGGAAACCTTTTATGTATTCGGGCACAGGACAACCAGCCTGCTGGATAACATTGGCAACACTGAAAAAGAAACCCACAAAACAGGAAGACATCTCATTAATGTACAAAACCCTCTGTACAGCACAAAGGCACTAAAACTACACAAGAGTATTCAGCAGTCTTCAGAGAGTACCAATTACTGTCAAATCCAACCATACTAGATTCCTGAAAGAAGCATTCACTGAACTGAAATCAATATGTGGATGAGTAACTTTAAGTAGCAGCTATTTCCAATCCTCAGTGAAGCTAGAGGTAAGCCTCAATTCATTAAGTGACAGTTCTTACTATGGGCCAGACTGCAAGATTTTACATATAATGACCACTCATTCCTCACAATGACTTAACGTGGAAAATCCTACAAACCCCATCTCACAGATGAAAAACTAATGGTCATAGCTGATATTGGAGTCATGAGTCACATCCTTGTGGTTATTAAGCTCTTAGATCCAAAGAGGCTCTTGCAACACACCCCTCCATAGTAGACACGAGAAAGCTGGTTAAAGCAAGAAAAAGCATGCGTGACAGAATGAAGCTCTGAAGGCACATGTATAGAATGTACATGCTACCAGTTATCCTTCAACCAAAACTTACTGTAGGCAGCCAGAATATAGAGATACCCAGCACCTTTACAGCTGGGGCTGGTGGCACAAGCCTATTTGCAATACCAGCACGTGGGAGACAGAGGCAGGCAGACTGTGAGTTTCAGGCCAGCCTAGGCTGAACAGTGAAACCCTATCTCCAAAATCAGAAATCTGCATAAAATTCTATAATGATGGACTAAATTAAGACTGGAGAGTCTAAAAGTATATGATATCCAGACTTCAAAGGGCTACAACTGACAAAAATAAAATGTGTCACTAAAATATATTTTCCTCTATGGCAAGTGATTCTGGGACTAAATTTAAAACTCCATCTGGTCCCAGAACAGAACGATGCACCATGGTAAAAGAGAGTGCTGACTGGACTGAAAACCTCTAGAGACTTCGGTAACCCACAATCTTAGCAACAAGCCAAGAGTCACCCATAGCCCATGCTACTCAGAGACTAAATCAAGCCTGGGTACACAGTAAGATCCCCCACAATGATACAGCAAGTACCACCGCCCAACTCTAGTGAGTTCTGTTACTCTGAAACCTAAAACTAAATATTCCACTGTCAACACTTCCAAATTCTAATAGAGGAAGTGCAAAAACATCATCCCTGGATCTCTCCCCTGATTTTTGGCCTTAAACTTCTGGCAATCTACTTGGCTCTGCCTCCTAAGTACACTAAGATTACAGGCAGCAAGCATCACACCCAGCTCATGGCTAAAATTTAGTTAACTAATATATCAGTAACAGAATTTGGGACACAGTAATTTTTTTTTTTTTTTTTTTTTGACACAGTAATTTTTAATTATCTACTAGTAAATACACACAGAAAAATAATGAAGCATTTTTGTCAACTGCAACTAAAATACTAAGTTATGTTTCCTAATTTACATGTTTCTCCAGTTTTTGGATGGTGGGGTGGTAGGTGTGATGTTGGAATCAAACACACCAGACAAGAGCTCCACAACCGGGTTACATCCCAGCCCCTAACTTACCTTCTTAGTAATGGTTTATCATCTTCAGTGAAAAATGTAACGGCCTTTCCCCTATTCCCTGCTCTTCCAGTTCGACCTAGGAGAAACCAGACCATGAAAATGGCTTTTTTGTTTGTTTGTTTGTTTGTTTGTTTAAATGGAAATAATTCTCCAGGTTCACATAAAGGACTTTGGGCTTGAAGAGATGTCTCAGTGGGTAAATCACCTGTTGCACAAACAAGAGGATGGGAGTTCAAATCCCCAGAATCCATATAAAAGCCAGAGCAGTAGGAAGTGTCTGTAGTCTGTGTCGATATGTTAAGATGGGAGGTGGAGATGAGGGACTCCCTGAAAGCTTGCAGGTCACTATCCTGACATATACATCAAAGGCAAGAAGACACTTCCTCAAATAACTGCAAAGCTGAGGACTGATACCCAAGGTCTTCCTCCAACCCCCACACCATCGGCATGCTCACACACATCATTAAATAAGAAAATGTAACCTCCTCACCCCCCAAAAAGTCATTGGATTTTCACAGCACCAGAAACCAAAGACGTATGTCTAACGGGAATGGTAGAGGTTCTGAGAAAGCAAAGTAGGCAACAAGGACATGAACACAAAGGCTTACCTATCCGATGGATGTATTCCACTGAGCTGGTGGGGAAATCATAATTGATGACCAGGTTTACACCTTTAAAGTCAATCCCTCTTGCAAGTAAGGCTGTACAAATGAGAACCCAGATTTTTCCTGCTCTGAAGCTGTGGACTGTGTTATCTCGCTGGTGAAAGAAGACACATTATTAAATGTTTTAGTACTAGTCTAGATGGCAAACAGGCAGTGCATCGTGTTTGTAGTACAGCTAACTCTACCTGCTGCTGTGTTCTTTCTGCATGAATGACGTCCACATTAATACCTTCATATATGAGCTCATGGAAAAGTTCTTTAGCTCTTTCAATGGACTGAACAAAAACAAGAACAGGTGGATTGAAACCCTAGGAGAAAGAAGCAAAAAATCAGCATATATAACTTGTGAGAAATAATACAATCAATCTCATAATATGTCTTCAGTTCACAAACATCCCATTCAATTCAGTATATTGTCCTGGCAGGTTTTACGTCAACCTGACATAAAACCAAAATCATCTGGAAGAGTGACTCTCAACTGAAGAAAGGCCTCCATTCTGCAGGCATGTCTGTAGTCTGTAGTGCTTTTTCTTAATCAATGACTGATGGGCCAACCCACTGTGGGTGGTGCCATCTCTAGGCAGGTGATCCAAGGGGCTATAAGGAAGTAGGTTGAACAAGCTATCAGAAAGCAAACCATTAAGCAGCATCCCTCCATCGCCTCCCAATCAGTTCTTGCCTCCATATGCCTGCTCTGACATCCCACAGTGATAGACTGTGATGTGGAACTGTGAGCTGAAATAAACTCTGCTTCCCTGAGTTGCCTTTTATTTGTTTATTTATTTAGTCACAGTGTTTTATCACAGCAATAGAACTTCTAAGATATACACTTCTATTGCCAGTGTCTCAATATGCCTCCATCTTCCTCACCATCCATCCTCTACAACAGGTTTCCATTGTCCTTGGACAGTATTTCTTATCTTACTAATTCCAATGCTAAAAACACTACCTCTTAGCCCCAGAACTTTGATTCTGGTCATACTATAAAAACTGTGCCTTTAATTCACTGCTTACTCCAACTTTAGAATCTTCCTGTATCTTTAGTTCTAGTTGTCTCAATATCAATATAAACAAATAAAAAATCCCCACTACCTAATGGAATCAAGAAACACCTGAGCATCAGCTAGGAGCTCTCAGCACACTATGGTCACATCTGCTGTCATCTTTGAGATAGAATTGGAACAATTCAAATCCCTAGGTTGTCAGCTCAGAAGTCCACGTCCTGGCTTCTGGGATGTACAAACGCCTTTCTTCTCCATCTTCTAACCATCCTAACTGCTCTACCATTAAGGCAGTTGATGTATTTGTGCTCACCTATAAAAATTAATTTCAAAAAGCAGACCTATCACTTGTACTTTTTTGCTTTCTTATCCTGAACGCACTTTTATTTTTTTTAATGTGTATGAGTTCTGCTTACATGTATGTACCTGGTGTTCACAGGGGTCAACGAGGGTGTCAGGTACACTGGGACCAGAATTAGAAGATGGTTGTGAGGCACCATGTGGGTATAGGCCTTGAACCTAGGTTCTCTGCAAGAGCTGTCAGTGCCCTTAACCACTAAGCCAACTCTCTAGTCTTTAAATTTTCTAACCAGGGCTTCTACTCAGTACTTATTTTGGGATAAAAACCCATAAGCAGGGTTGGTGAGATGGCTCAGTGGGTAAGAGCACCCAACTGCTCTCCCAAAGGTGCAGAGTTCAAATCCCAGCAACCACTTGGTGGTTCAAACCATCCTTAACAAGATCTGACTCCCTCTTCTGGAGTGTCTGAAGACAGCTACAGTGTACTTACATATAATAAATAAATAAAATCTTAAAAAAAAAAAAAAACAAAACAAAACCCAAAAGCAGAGCGAGGGCATCTCCCATTCCTCAGTGCCCCAGGTCGTCTCTAATGAACCAGCAGGGATGAGGGAGTGAAGGACACATGGACAGGTAGATGTGGACTTGGGGCATTACCAGGGAGGTCCAGAAGCCTCACCATGCAGCGGATCACTAAGACTGAATCAGCACTAAATAAAATGCAGAATGATGATAAAATGTGAGTGACCTTTACCAGAAGTCCAGAGTACACTCCAATATACCTTTTTAACAAGTTCTCTCATGGCCAGAAGTTTCCCAGTCTCAGATCCAACAAAGAGAAGCTCTTGTTCAACAGTTTCGACTGCAGAATTCCTGAGAAGAAAACCGTATCTTTTACGAATCAGATTGTAGCTAGGCATGCTGGTGAGGAACTACAACCCCAACACGGGGAGGGTGGCCCAAGGCTCTGTGAGCTTAAGACTAGTCTGCTGGGACTAGATGTAGAAAAGCTTTGTTGTCTAAAAACAAAACAAACAAAAAGCCCAAACCAGCCGGCGATGGCACAGAGTTTTGGTACAGGCTCTTGCTGTGTAAATGGGCCAGTCTGAGACTAAATCAACTTCCAACAAGTGTCCTCTGAGCACCATGTACACACCTGTGTGACACAGCACCAACTTTCCCAAGTCTGTCCTTCCATACATGGTTCTGGGATTGACCTCAGTAGCAGGCTTGGTGGGAAGCGCCCTTACTGCTGAGCCATCTTGCCAACCCATGCTTCCTTGGTCCTTTTTAAATCTGAGGCAGGATATTGATTTAGCATGAATGCTTATCTACCTCAAACCTTTTTTCCAGCGCTGGAGAATGGAACAGAGATCTCCTGCTACATAACTGCTCTATTAATCACCGAACTACATCCTCTGGTGCTTACCAAACTCATTTTTTTTTTTATGCCAGAATTACTTGTCATGTGTAAGTAATGGCAGTAGGACCATGCAGTCCTACTTAAACATTCAGAGAAACTAAGTATGGGTGGCCACAGAGCTGATGAAGTATTTTGTGAATGAATGAATGAATGAATGAATGATGCTGGGATGAATAAGTATGCAAACGTAAGGATCTTCACTGTGCGATTCTGAAACAGCCTCCATCTTGACTTTGAAAAAGTACATTTCTATCAGTAAAGCTTCTCTCATTTGTTGGTGTCACACTAAAGGACTATTCCATTGAGTCAAAAAACAGAGCAAAACCAAACCAAAACAAAAGGCCCAGTCCCCCAAGACAACAAGCGAGTGGGATAATGAGAAAGAACAAGTGTTTACCTTGCTCCAATGGACACGGAAACGACGTTGTCCAGGTTGAGCTTGCACCACTGCTCAACGTCATATGCAAAAGTTGCACTGAACATCGCTCTTCTGACCTTGGGCGATGTGCAGGCCAGGAAAATGGAAGCCAGCTGGTCTCTAAACCCAGTTTTGCCATCTTCAAACAGTTTGTCTGATTCATCTACTACCAACCACTCGACACTAATGAATAGCAAAACAAGCTGTGATTACAGAACTGAAGATCCAGGACACTTCAGCAAACTGTCAGTACACATGAAGAAAAGTCCAACAACAATGCCACTTTATCAAATGAGAAAAAAATGTACAAGAAAAATGACCACAAAACCATGATAAATGTGACTCAAAGACTTTAAATCCTCAAAGACAGGCTACATTAGCAATGACAGAGGACTCCTTCAGGGTCCCTTCGCCTTTGCCAAAAGATGTGAAAAGGTCTCGGGGAGCTGTGTACTAACTGGTTATTCAGGTGTGTAGTTTTCTTCCTGACCAGTTAACTCCCAGTTTTCTGCTAGATAATTTAAACTATTATCCTCAGCATAACACTGACATAGCTGGCACACAGTATGCACCAAAGGACAATTAAAAAAAGCAACTGAGAACAAGTAACTGTGATGGGTGATACTGTTAACCCAACAGGATCCAAAATGACCAGAGACAAGCCTCTGGACTCGTCTGTGAGGACTATCTAGACCAGGTTAACTGAGGTTAGAAGACCTACACTATAAACTGCACGATGGGTGGGATTCAGACTGAATAAGAAGGAGAAAGGCAGCTGAGAGTCAACAGCCATCGCTGCCCTGCTCTCTAACTGTGGATGCAAGGAGTCCAGGCCTCACCTTCCTGCCACAAGGCCACAATGAACTATACGCCTTCAAACAGCAGCCCTTCCTCCCTTCCTTCAATTTCTGTTTGTCAAATAATCAGTCACAATAACAAGAAAACTAATAAAATAAGCAAGTCAATGAAAGACATGAGAACGTTGTACCTTGTTAGGTCAATCCCTGGTGGATCCTGCTTCAACAAGTAGATCAGTCGATTTGGAGTAGTCACAAGAATATCTACAGGAAAAACAAGTGGGAGAAATTGCAAAAATAAGATGCATTCCTTACAGTACAGAATTAAGCCTTCAGAATTTCAGTTAATAACCTTAAGTAGGAAGGAAAGAGCTGTTAAGACAAAAATCAAATTCTTGTTAGTAAGCCATCCACCACAGCACAACCCCCGCCCCCGCCCAGCTATCTCTATCTCTGCTCTCTTTACTACAATCAGAGCAGCTTCCTCAGCCTGAGACTGAGTATTGCCGTGTAGTTGAGACTCCCTCAACCCCCTGGTCATCTCACCTCTGCCTGAGGGTCAGGTGAGTGAAGCCAAGGCTGCCTGACAGACACTAGGCAAGAGCTGCACCTCTTGACTAGCCTTGCAGCCATTTCGCTTTTTTTTTTGTTTGTTTGTTTTTGAGACAGGGTTTCTCTGTGTAGCCCTGGCTGTCCTGGAGCTCACTCTGTAGACCAGGCTGGCCTCGAACTCAGAAATCTGCCTGCCTCTCCCCAGTGCTGGGATTAAAGGTGTGCGCCACCATGCTTAGCTTTCCTTGTAGCCATTTCAACTTCTAAGAGATAACACTACATCACCCTAAGCCCAGGCTGGCCTTAAAATGTCTTTGATCCTCCTGTCTCAGTGATAAGACTGCAGGTGTGTGCCACCATGCTTGGCTTGAAAAGTTTTAAATAAATTTTCAGAGCTCAAGTTAAAAGCAAATTCTCTAGTTCACAGAGGGAGACAAGTAATCCAATTGTATCTGCCAAGACATTCCTTCCCATGACAGATTAGAAACCAAGGGCACAGAGGTAGGATTCAACCCCTAGCACTGCCGACACAGTGAGTCACCTGACTTTCTGTGGACTGTTGTCCTGGGCACCGAGGAACTTAACAGGATTTCTCGCCTCCACCTACAATGGGCTACTGGTTCCCACACCAGCTACAACAACTACAAAAGTCCCTGTGGTGACTGGTGGGAGAATCATCTGGGACACAGATGCAGATCATTTGGGTGAAAGACGGAAGAAAGTCTAAGTTCAGCTTCCTCAGAAATAACTAATGAAAGCATGGCATGGTGGTGGCGCACACCTTCAATCCTAGCACTACAAGGTCAGCCTGGTCTATAGAACAAGTTCCTAGACAGTAGGGATCGCACAGATAAACCTCTCTCAATAAAATAAAATAATTAATTAGGGGCTTAGAGATGTGCCTCAGTTGGTGTAATATTTGCTTACCATGCACAAAAATCTGGTTTGATTCCTAGCACTACATAGCCTGGGTGTGGTGGTACACATCCATGATTCCAGTACTTAGGAAGGCTAAGCAAGAGGGTCAGAAGTTCAAGGTCATTTCCAACTAAATAGATTTGAAGCCAGTATGAATTACCTGAAACCCCAAATTAAAAAAAATTTTTTACACACACACACACACATACAAAAAGGATGCTCTCTCGCTCTCTCGCTCTCTCTCTTTCTCTCTCTCTCTCTGCACTGTAACATTTATATAGCAATTAGAACCCTTATTATTTCCAAATACCTTACATTCATATTCATTCTCTCTCTCCTCCCCCCCCCTGACTTGCACTATAACATTTACATAGCAATTAGAATCCTTATTATTTCCAAATCCCTTACATATACTAAGCAGGAAGTTCTTACCAAACTTCTTAGATGATTTAGGTCCAAATTTCTTAGCTGCTATTGCAGCTTTGTGGATCATATGTATCCTGAATCCTGTACCCTCAGATATTTTAATTAATTCTCTGTGAATCTAAAACAAAGAAGTGAGAGAACCAACATTAAGACACTAGGCCTGGGCACACAGCTTCTTTTATGCCTTTGGTGTCCCTATTACCGACCCACAGAGGAAACCTGTAGGGCGCTGCAAGATGGCCTGGAATGCTCAAAGACCTGATGTTTTCCTCAAGATCCTAAACCACTTCCGTGAAACAAAAGCAAACAACGCCTTCCATCTGCTGCAGTTTCCAGAGTGAGATGTCCTACCACTTGGCATGCGCTTTATTTACACTCGGAGACAGCAGAACTCATCAGTGAGCTTTGACTTTCTCAGAAAATGGGTATTTTTGTTTTGTTTCTTCGGTTTTAAGATAAGGCCTCACTCCATAGCCCTGGTCAAGAGCTCACAGAGATTCTCTAGTTCCCCTGACTCTCAAGTGCTGGCACTAAAGGCATGTGCCACACACTCAGCTGTGTGAGACAGGGTGTCATGACTGTGGAGAATTGATCTTCTTTCCTCCACCTCCCTGTGCTGGGATTACAGGTGTTGAGTCACCATGCCCAGCAATCTTTCACTTTTCTAAATGAGCAAAACAAATTTCAATATATCACTGGACCCTCTCAATTTTAAAGATCTGGGAGTCTTTATCAAAGAAGCATAATTGTCAAATCACATTCTAGAAAACTGTAGACATTTACAAGAGCAGCCCACATGCTGTGTTATACAGAGTACACTCTTTTGAGAGCTTTACCAACTTAGCAAGAAAGATATCAAAGCACAGGCAAAGCATTCTCTCAAAACTCTAAGTCATACCTGGCTTGCAAGTTCTCGGGTTGGGGATATAACCAGGGCTCTAAAGCCTTTATTTGTGGGTTGTTTCAGCTGCATTAAAATGGGGATGCTAAATGCCAATGTCTTCCCAGATCCAGTTGGAGCAGAAGCCAGAAGTTCCCGACCCTAACAACAGAGCACAGGAAGTACAGGACAAGTTTATCAAGTTTTCAGAGCCTGGTCAGACGTGAGCAGCCATGAAAACAACAAATAAAACTGAATGAAAACAACAAAACTGACCGAATTAATCCCAGCTCACACCCTACCACTTAAAACTGAATGCATTAATCCAACTGTTTACACCCTACCTACTCCTCTAACTGCCCCCATCCATTTTTTTCTAACATCCCCCCCCACTCGCTACGGTTGCCCTAACAATGTTAGAGCACCACTACTAATGTGCATTTGAATGGTATGTACCATGGACAACTAAAACCCAGAGAGAATCAGAACTACTATTTCAAGTTTTCTTTCCCATTAAACTCTGTTACTAAAGCACATTAACACAACTGACCTTTTACCCGAGTATCTATACTGTTCAATCTCCTTGGGATGAATTTATTAAATAACATAGTGAGTAGAGGTTAGAATTAAACAGTGGTGACAACTTAGGTGGCAAGAATATAACAATCTTCAAAGGGGTCACTGTAATTTTTAAAGCCTAAGCTGAAATGGTAGAAATAGCCTAAGAGCAAATTCAATAAATGTGAGTTAATAAAATCACTGAAACATAGAAGTATATTCTCAATTTAGTACACAAAGCAAAGCAAAGAACTAATATAATGGGGTGAAAAGATAACTCATAACTTTCCTCTACCTTAATTGAAGGCCAAGTTGATTATTTTGTAAATGGGGAGAGGGAAGAGAGAAAGGAAAAAGGGAGAAAAGAAAAGGAGGGAGGAGAGGGGGGCAGGGAACTTTTCACTGCCCATTTGGTTCTTTATTTTTGTAGACAGGGTTTCTCTGTATAGCCCTGGCTGTGCTGGAATTCACCGTGTAGACCAGGCTGGCCTCAAACTCAGAGACCCGCCTGCTTCTGCCCCCCAAGAGCCAGAAGCAAAGCTGTGTGCTACCACTGCATGGTTGTACCATTGCTAGTTTTTAAAGTCCTCAGGAAATTTAGTTTCCAAACATTTCATCTAATTTACACTTCTATCAACAAGTTACTCAATATGCACATTGTTAATATATTCATACAGCAGAATGCTATTTAGTAGCAGATGTGTTGTAAGTTTCAAAAACATTAAGTAAAAGATGAGTGACAATCCTACCTGAAACCCCAGAAGTGACAAATACCATGACAACCAGAATACTGTTCTGTTTTGGTTTTTAAGGGTAAGGTAGGGTAAGGAATGAATAAATGGGACACAACAGGATTTTCTGGAGTGTACAGAAATGTACAGCTTTATAGGAGAACAGTTATGTTATGTGGGTTATACACTGTTCAGCCTAAACTGTGCTTAAAGTCTGTGTGCTTTATTACATGTGAAGGCTATGTCAATAATAAAGAGTATGGGAGGCAGCGGGGAGACCAAGTTAGATTATGCATAAACACTTTAAAAAGCATTTGTATTTCTGATGCAGCTTCTGGGCATTACAAACTCAACTAAGGAAAGACAAAACATAGTCTCCATGCTCAGACGGTTTCAATGCTTCATGAAAAAGAGTGTCAACCACAGTACAGCGCACACCAAAGTGCCAGCACCTAAGAGGCTAAGGCAGTAGGGTCATGGATTCACACACACACACACACACACACACACACACACACACACACACACACACACACACACAGAGAGAGAGAGAGAGAGAGAGAGAGAGAGAACTGATAAAGGAAATGATGGTGTCTACTTGTAATGAGCAGGTTTTATATGGGGGTACAAACACTTGAGATGGGCCTTCAATCAAATGAAAGACTTAATAGGGGACTAAAGGTGGAAAGGATTTCCAAGGGTCAGAAAGAGAATGAAGATGCAGGAGAATGTTCACACTCACATGCAGCATAACTGGAATGGCTTGCATCTGAATTGGTGTGGGCACTTGGAAGCCTGCGTCTAGAATATTCTGGAGCAATCTAGGACTGATTTTATATTCTTGGTCAAGTTGCTGAAACGTGGCAATTGGGTCAGGAAGATCAGTTCCTTGGACATGTATCTTGTGTTTGTTCCGAAAGAAGTTAACCTATAAATTGAGACAAAGGAGCCACCATGTATCCATCCAAACAACATAGTAACAACAATCTCTGAGATGCTTTCCAACAACAGTAACAGTTCTGGCATAAACTACAGCAACACAAGTAGCTTTCTGCTTAAATACAAGCCCACAGCCAACAAGACACTGAGTACATTTCATGGTATTCACAGCTAGAAAACCCTCACAAATGACGGGGCCCACCTGTCTGTGCACTGTAATGTGTTTCTATCACACTTGTAATGTGTTTCTATCACACTTCGTATATTACTTTATGGAAACCTCTAGAAGGCAAGCTCTGAAATTATGTTTTCAATCTGGTTCTTAGCATACAAATGCCAGTGCTTTTTAATACTTTAAAATAAAAACAGGCCATCAGCCCTTGTGTTTCTTCAAACTGAATGCCAAGGGTGCTGCTTAGTGGTACTGACTGGGCAACTTGTTCATCTTCTTGTCCACAGACAGCCACATTTTTGGTGTCTGGGTCACTGAAGCACAGCACTGCAGTCTCCACCAGCCAAGTGGCAAGGGTCCAGGAAACAACAGATTCATTGCTCTTTCATGTCCTATAGCCTTATCACAAATGACCTTCCTTAAGAACTTTATCCCTCTATAGGTAAAGTGGCTTGGCAGGAGAATCAAGAGATCCATGTAGATCACAACAAAAAGAATTCTAACCCTGTAATCCCTCCCAGAGAAATAAGAGCTTTCAATCCGTAAGTTCGACACTGAAGAGAGAAAGGACGCCAAATTTTAGGCTTATCAAACGCAGTTAAGAAATCGGAATTAAGTCTCCCAGCACTCGGGAGGCAGAGGCAGGCGGATTTCTGAGTTCAAGGCCAGCCTGGTCTACAGNGTGAGTTCCAGGACAGCCAGGGCTACACAGAGAAACCCTGTCTCGAACCCCCCTCCCCCCATTGGAATTAAAAAAATAATTTATGTAAATGAGTGTTTTTGCTGTATATATGTATGAACGTATTAGCATCATGTGTGTGCGCCTGATGACTACAGAGATGCCTGGAACTGGAGTTACAGATGATTGTGATCTGCCTTATGGGTACTGGGAATTGAACCTGGGTCCTCTGCAAGAGTAGCCAGTATTCTTAACCACTGAGCCATCTCACCAGCCCAAGAAACTTGAAATTTTTAATTATAGGCACACTATTACTCTTGAAACTTGAGGAGCTCAAGAATTCTTATACATATACACTACGTGTCTATAAACAATCGGAACTACACTCTATCTGATCTTTCTATAACTGTAACCAAGCATTCTGGCACTGCACAGATGGCTTCTGTCAGTCTTCATTAAAGTAAAACCTAAGCAAATATAATTAGTTATCCATCTTAACAAAATAAATTCACAAACAGAATATCCAGTGAAAACTCTATGTACACTTTGGGAGGTGAAGGTATTTTTCGAACCTTTTCCTTTCTGAGATGTTCCAACTTTCCTGAAGTTAACTTCTTCTCTCCACTGACTTTTTCACCTTCAAGCTTTGCTTCTACAGAGGATGTCCACTGGATAGTACCGTCAAAGTCTTCTTGAGCAGGAACTTCTATATTTGAAAAATCAAAGGTATCAAGTGCAACAATATTAGGTGTGCCAAATTGGCTACACTTCACACTAAACCAGAAAAGGCATTCGCAGATTCCATGGGGAAGAGAAGTAAGTATATATAAGGCCAGGAATAGGAGAGCTGTGGTCAGACAGAATGCCGAGGCTCGCTCTCTTCCTTTTGTTGGCTGTTGTCAGTTGTGAACATCACGACAACTGTGTGTGTCAAACAGGAGATGGACTGAGTGTACACAGGCTACAGGGCAGCTAGCTTGTTCATCAAACATCGAGCTAGAAACTACTGGAATAGAGGAAGATTTCATGTGCAATAGCAATGAAATCACTATGCTTAGAGTTGTCCACATCATAGACTGCAGTTCTTCCTTATCTGTCAACACTGGCTCAATTAGAAGCAGACCTGACTGTCTTAGTGACCAGATTAGCCAACTTTAATGTCTGTATGGTAGAACAAATATTTGAGAACAATCTAAAAACTTTCTGTGAGCAGTGAGCAAAGATCTTCAATGAATATTTTATGTTTTTTTACAGAGTCTAGCCTGGCCTTGAACTACAGATCTTCCCTCCTCCACCTCCAGAGTGATGATGAAACTGTAGGAAAGTATTACTATGCTCAGGTTTCTAATTGATTTTTTTTTTTAATAATGGGTATGGATGTTTTGTCTGAGTACCACATGCATGCCAGGTAACCAGGGAAACCAAAAGAAGGCATCCCATACCCTGGAACTAGAGGTACAGGCATTGTAAAGTGCCATATGGGTGCTGGGAATTCAACCTGTATGCTTGGAAACAGCAGTCAGTGCTTTTAACTGCTAAGCCATCTCTCCAGCTCCTCTGTGGCATTATTAAGATATAATTTTTAATTTTACTGAGACATAACTGACATGCAGTGACAAACTACGTATATATTTAAGGTATATATTGGATTGGCTGTAGCTCAGCAACAGAATGCTTATTTAGCTTGTATGTGGTCCTAGGTAGTCCCCAGTACACTGTAAGCATATGATGATATAACTTGGCAGTTTGTCCGCTCCTCTGCTTTCTGTTTGTTTTTAGATGTAAGGCTAAGTAAAGAGAGAGACACTGGCATGGGAACACAAGGGCAAACCAATCAAACTGCAGAGTCCAAAGACAGTCTAAAGGAAAGGTGGGAAATAAAGTGTACCATCAGTTGTAAGCCGGACGGTGGTAGCCCACGCCTTTAATCCCAGTGCTTGGGAGGCAGAGGCAGGTGTGAGTTTGAAGCCAGCCTGTCTTAGGAAGATCTCAACTTTCAGACCCACTATAGGCTATACAGTGAGATACCACTGAAAACAAACACAAAGCCATGGGAAAAGAATTTAATTCCCTGTTCATTCTTTCATCTTATTTATTTAGACAGGATCTCACTATATAGCCATGGTTGACCCAGAACTTGCTATATAAACAAGGCTAGCCAAGAATTCAGAGTCTGCCTGCCCCTGTCTCCCAAGCACTAGGATTAAAAGCGTGTGCCACCAGATCCATCCCATTCACTCTTCTTTCTTCTCTCTGTCTCCTCTCTCCTCCACTCCCCTCTATCTCTTTTGGACAGGGTTTCTCTGTGACCAGGCTTCCTCAAACTCACAGACATCTGCCTGCCTCTGCCTTCTGAGTGCTGGGATCAGAGGCGTCTGTCAGCCCCAGCTCCATTCATTCTTTATAACAAATAAACCAGCAGGACTGAGGATCCTGTCAGTGTTACAAAATGAAGTGACAGGTAGGAAAACACAAGAGGATCTTTTATTCTGTGCTAGTTTCCATAATATTGGAAGCTTACCAAACTAAGAAGAAATGAATAACCTAGTACATAAGGAATATAAAATATGAAGAGATTAATTTACAGAGAAAGAAAACTCCTTATATTTCCAGTAGCTATCACAGAGAAGAATTACTTGAAAGAGAGAGAGAAGTGGAGGAAGGAAAGGAAGGGGGAAGGAGGGAAAGACAGAGACAGAGACAGAGACACAGGACATTTCCTGTAGGCAGCTTGTGGAGGAGAATCACTTGTGCCTAGTAGTCTAAGGTAAACCTGGTTAACAAGCCGGGCGTGGTGGCGCACGCCTCTAATCCCAGCACTTGGGAGGCAGAGACAGGCAGATTTCTGAGTTTGAGACCAGCCTGGTCTACAGAGTGAGTTCCAGGACAGTCAGGGCTACACAGAGAAACCCCGTCTCGAAAAAACAAAAAAACAAAACAAAACAAAAAACCAAACAAACCTGGTTAACACATAGAACAGAAAAATATAGCAGAACTAGCGAATAGGAAATGAAATTTAGGAAAGAAATTTACTCACCATTATTATATAATTTATGTATTTACTTTATAAAAAAAAGACACATGGCTAGGAAACTTAATAGACATAACACATAAATGTTCCTATAGAGCATTTCCTATACGGGAGAAAAAGAAAAGAAAAACTATGCAAAGGAAAAGAAAATTTACAAAAGCTATAACCAAACATCCACAAAGCATATTAAGAGATATTCAGAGTTGGATGTAGTGGCAGGGATCTTTAATCCCAGCACTCAGAAGGTAGACACAGGCAAATCTCTGTGAATTTGAGGCTCGCCTAGTCTACATAGTGAGTTCCAGGCCAGCCAGGGCTACATAGAAACCCTGCTTAAAACCAAACAAATGATGTTTAACTTCATTTAATTATCAAGAAAATATAAATTTTAAGAAGGGGGTGGGGATGATACAGCTCAGAGGGCAGACTACATGTCTAGCATGCAGAAAGCCCTACGTCTGATCCCCAACACAACATCAAACTACAGCACTTGGGAGAGGGAGGCAGAATGAGCAGGTGTGCGGGTCACTCTAACTACAATGGGAGTTAAAGGGAGGCCTAGGGTACACATTTGTCTCAAAGAATATTAATAATGAAATCTAAATTAAGAGTTCCAGTAATTAAATTGACAAAAAGAAAAAAAAAAAAAAACAGTAAAAGCACTAGGGTGGATGTAGTGGCTTAGGCCTGTAACCCGGCACTTGGTTTAATGTGTTATTATCGGGGTAGTCATTTGTGACACAGCATGTGTGCAGACGTCAAAGGAAAACACTGTGGAGTCACTTCTTTTTTTGTTTTGTTTTTTTTTTTTCTTTTTTTTATTCTTGTTTTGGTTTTTTGAGACAGGGTTTCCTTTCCCTGTGCATCCCTGGCTGCCAGACCGAGATAAGGCCTGGCCGTGGAGTCAGTTCTGTCCTTCCTCCTTTATATGGGCTTTGGGAATCAAACTGAGATCACGAGGCTTCTGTGGCAGTATCTGTATCTGCTGTTCCATTTCCCTAGCCTCCAATCCCAGGGAGATTGGGGATCCTTGTCTTAAATTAAAAACCCAGTAAAGACAACAGTGTGGGAAGTCATTCTTCAGTATCTATTCTAAGGAAGTGACGCATACCTCTTCACAGAGTACCTCCACTTTGGGATTATTACTCTCCAGAAATAGCAACACCTGTCCAAAAGGCTATGCATGGCTATCATTGCAGTAGCAAGTAAGAGCCAGGACCTAGGTATAATCCAGATGGCCATATCCGTTCAACGTTCAACAAAGGAACGGGTATGTGCTGTCTGACGTGTTGCACTGTTCTGGAGCTGGGGAAAAAATTAACAGTAAGCCAATACTAACCTGAAGCCATCTTCTTTCTCTTTTTCTTCTTGGGCTCCTTACTCCTTCCCAACCGGCCCCCTTCCGTTTTCTCCTCATTTCGGGGCTCCTGGTGTATCTGTAACGCTGCACATTCATCTGAGACGGACTTCTTGTTTCCGAAGAAGTCTAGTCCCTTCAGGACCTCCGAAGAGTCAGAATCGAATTTTCTTTTTCCTACCTAAAACCCCAAAAGTTTTAAATGAAATTTACTGCCAGAACTGTTTCCATCCAACCGTATGGTGGACACAGATTCAGTAATTCACCTTTTTAAACCTTTTCAAACAAGATTTTGTTGAGCTAAGTAGTGTGTTTAGGCAAACAGAATCCTACCAACAACAACAATGAATACTTATATACATTTACTACATGTCAAGGGTGTTTTATTAGATATTAAATTACTTCATCCTCACACCAACCCTACAAGGTATATAGCAGTGAGACAGAAGAGAAAAAAAAAAATCCAGGCATCAGCAAGTAACTTAGCGAAGATCTCAGAAGTCTTCACTAGCAGACCCAGCATTTGGTCCCAGAAATCCCCGCTCCATAGTTGAAATGTAACCACAGCACTGCAGACTGGACGAAGAAACACAGACATCACCCTCCACAAAGGCTGTTCTTTTACAGTAAGGTTTATGTTTAAAATGTTTAACAAGTAAGTCCCAACTGACTTCCTTTCATGCTCACTACTTCTTTAAGACCCCCCCCCCCCGCGCGCATTTCAGGATCACACTTTTGGTTAGTTACTTAAAATNCCATTGGTTAGAGTGATGAAAACCCAAAACCCCCAACTCTCCACTGCAGTACAGCTATCTGCACATTAAGTCAAACCCGGGTAGGTTACAGTGAAAGCGTGCTTTCTTAGTTTCCAAGAAGGGATCTCAGAAAGGATTCCAATGTTGTAAGAAGCTAGGGAACAAAAGTGTCTGTGCCAGGCTCAACTGAGTCTACCGGGGCTCAGTAAACAGTCCTTCAGAAGTTTCGGGTAAATCTTAGGTTAAGCTAAATCCCAGGAGGGAATGCTCGGGGGTGATCGGAGCCGGACCTCGGGGTATCCAGCGCGCCCGCTACCCGGTTGTCAACGGTCCCAATCTCCGGATCCCGCCCCTTCTCGGTCACTCGGCTCCCCGCGTACAGAAGTACCTGGAATCGAGTAGCGTCTGCTGAGAACCGCTTCACGTCGAACTTGGCGCCGGCTCCAAGCCGGCGAAACAGGTCGTAGGAATCCATCTTTACCCAGAAGGTCCTGCGGCCTCCCGGCGCCTGCGTTTTACGACTTTCTCTCTGCGACTGCTTCCTCACAGGCGGTAGGCGGAAGTCGCTCCAGGAGGCGGAGCCTGGCTGTGACAGGCGTGGAAGACGTGTGAGCTGGGAATTCGGTCACAAAATACAAAACCGACCCTTCTTGTGCGTGGGAGTGTTCTAGACTTTTAGTGATAGTTTGGTGAGCAACACGCCAAGATCCTGCATCTTCGGTTACAGTTTAGAAAGGACAGAAATACTATTAACCAGTTACTGTAACTGAGGAAAATGGAAAGCGCCGTGAAGCAAATTAAAAGCTGTGATGGACAGAGAAGGGGTAGAAGCTATTTTAGTTAGATTGGTTAAGTTCAATCAAATGTTTGAACTGAGAAGGGGCCACTTTCCCAAGACATGGGCACAGCATTCCAGAGAAGAGGAAACCCATCAGAAGAAGGAAACGGGTCTGAAACCTTGTTAGAACAGAAGCCGATCTGAGTTGCTCTCCAGTGCCACAGAAAGAAGGAAGGGGGTGGAAGGGGAGGAAGGAGGGAGGGATGGAGGAAGAAATGAAGAAAGGAAAGAAAATCGGAGTAGCTGACGCTAAGCTTACAGGGGCAAACAAACCAGGTCTCAAAGCTGTAACAAGGGCATGATGAAATATTTAGATTTTAGTCTAAACATGCTGCAAAACCAAAATTCATGGAAAGGGCAACTATCTTAGTTCATCCCGTTTGATTTTTAGATTCATTCTCGTTGTGTTTGAACTACTCAACTTTTTAATTTTTGGTATTACCTTTCTTCTGGAATGTAAGTCCACAAACAAGAAGATCTATGTTTGCTTTATGATTGTATCCCTGGGTCTTTTTGCTTTCCATAAATGTTTGATGAATGAATTCGTGAAAGTGCCATACATGATTATTTGGAGTTATTTGGAGAAGGGACATAGGACAGATAAGAATGGAAATGGAGACTAAAGTAGATGTTGCCTTTATCTGGGTTGATAGTTATGCAAATGTGGATGGATTTGGGATACAGTTTGGAGATAGAGTTTAATGTACCTGATGGAGTTTGTGTAGGGTGAGGAAATGGATCCAGAGGTAGCTAAATACGATGGTTTGAGCTGGGATGATGGTGTGCCATTTACTGAACTAAGAAGAAAGGAAGAACAGCCAGCCTTTAGGTGAGAATGAGAATCATGGAATTGTTACGTTTGTAGACATGTAGATCTCTACTTGACTAAGTGAAGACATCTAATTAAGTACTTGGACCCAAGAGTCTGAAACTCAGGGCTGAAGGCTGGAGAAGCAAAACTGGGAGACATCAAAATATAAATAATACAGTGCATAGACTCAAACGTCGTATGTCTATATCATTTGTGTAGATCTATGATATAGAGAGGAGAGGGGGAAAGTTCAGTTCTAGTGAGACTTTCAAATACTCAAGTAGAGCAGATATGGAGTGAGCATAAGATGTCATGAAAAGCTTTTCCCTGACTCCTTCTTACAGCTAACAGTGGGGGGCATCTTACTCTTTTAAGTATATTTACTCCCCCTAAAAATAGTACTTTGAGGAAACTGAAAGATGGCTCAACAGGTAGACACCAACCCTGCAAACTTGATGATCTGACTTTGATCCTGAGAACCCAAGCAAAAGAACAGATAAGGCTGTGAAGACGTTTGTAGCATTTAGCTTAGCCAGGACCAAAGTTTATCCAGGTTAATAACAGTGAAGGTTATGGTCTCTCCCATCCAGTTATAGCCTCATGGTATTGGTGGTTCACTCCCTGGAGGTGGCCTTCCTTACTAGGAAATATTTAATATTATACCAATGGCCAGCTTACTCTCCTCCTTCCAGAGAATAGATTTGCCTTGCTCATTGAATTTGTGCTCTATATCCTTTACTTGAAAAGGAGGGACTTACAGAGACCCACCTTTGTCTGCCTCCCAAGTGCTGAGATCACAGGCGTGCACCACCACACCTGGCCATGTTCCTCTATCTTAGCTCTTTTTCTATTGCACTGCACTTACAGCTCCACATTGGTCCACAGACTTTGAAATTCTGAAGCTGAGGCAATGTGTCATGCCTCTAAATACATTTTCTGAGTATGAAATCTGTTTCATATTAAGTGGTCAATTTTTAGCCCCCCCTCTCTCTGTGTATGTGTGTGTGTGAATGTTCTGTGTGTGTTGTAGTGTGTCTCTGTGGTATATGTCTAGGTTTTTTGGAGTGTACACTTTGATGCATGCACATACACACGTAGGTGCACATGTATGTGTGTGTCCAGAGACAGACATCAGATGTGTCTCCTCAACTGTACCTTCCCTTTTGTATATTTATTAAATTTTATTATATTAATTTATTGTGTAATCATGCATTGCTATAGCATGTGTGAAGGTCACAACCCAGCTTTCAGGAGTTAGTTCTGCCCTGTAGTTAACAGGAGTTGATCTCAGGTTTTCAGGCTTGGTGGCAAGCATGTTTACTTGCTGAGCCAGCTCTCTGACCCTCCACATTTATTTATTTATTTATTTATTTATTTATTTATTTATTTATTTACTTATTTATTTGGTTTTTCGAGACAGGGTTTCTCTGTATAGCCCTGGCTGTCCTGGAACTCACTTTGTAGACCAGGCTGGCCTCGAACTCAGAAATCCGCCTGCCTCTGCCTCCCAAGTGCTGGGATTAAAGGTGTGCGCCACCACGCCCGGCTCTCCACACTTATTTTTAGGATTTATTTTATTTTATTATTTGAGTGCTTTTGCTAGCATGTATGTATGGACACCACATTTGTACCTGGTGCCCCAATGTCAGAAGAAGGCATTGACTCTCCTGGAACTGGATTATAAGTGGTTTTGAGCCACTGTATGAATCCTGGGAACCGAACCCATGACCTTCATAAGGCCAGTAAGTGCTCTTAACCACTAAGCCATTTTTCCAGTCCCACATTTATTTATTTATTTTTTCAGACAAGGTCTCTTTCTGAACCCAAAGCTTCCCCAATTGGCTGGACTTACTAGCCAATGAGCTTCAGGAATCCAACAGTACTCTAACCTACCTCCCATACCCATGGTGCTAGGATTGTGGGCACATGGCACCTTGCTTTGGATATGGGTTCCCTGGTTCTGAACAGAAGTCCTCATGCTTGTGTGGCTGGTAACTTACCAGCTGAGCCGTCTCTCCAGCTCTGCAAGTCTTACTGAGCTAATAAAATAGGACAAACCACATAGAGATCTCTATGAATTCAGCAGTGGAGCTATTTCTTTAGTTGGTGCTTTGCATTAATAGATTTTGGCAGACTGGAATGAATGAAGTCAAATGGGAGCCAACTTACACCGTTGCTTGCCTCGACAATGTCCAGCTGACTCATTAAGAGAGCATTTCCTCTGGGGCGGAAAAAAACAAAACTATTTCAAAGTATCGTCAATAAAAGTGGAGAGGAAATTGAATCCTGGTTTTGTGTAACTGGAATTTCTCCAAAAACTAGTATGGTGTGGTTGTTGGACACACATGGCTTCTCAACTGTAGCCAGTGAGAACACAACGTCTGTGCAACACCAAGGTGGCGGCTGCTTGGAACAGCTTGTTGTTGTGAACAGAATGACCACCCCATAGCCTGAAGGGGTGTCTTGGAATATTTTTCTTCTTATACTCCCTGATTATCACCCAACAAGCTTCAGCGAGAGCATTGCTTTTACAGTGTCCGTCACAGACCACGGCCTAGGGGTGCAGGGATCACTTAGCCCATCCTCGTTCTCAAGGAGTAGAGCCTGCTAGGGTGTAGAGCTCCAAGTACCAAAACATTTGTTCTAGGAACCGCAGTGGAAGCTATAGGGACGGAAGGAGTTGTCACTGGGGGCTTGGAGGTAATGGATGGGCGTTGTGGAACATTAGGACGGGTTTTGTAGAGAAGATGAACTTGGCACAGCAGGTTAGGGATGCAGTTCAGTTAGTAGATGGTTGCTTAGGATTCGCAAAGCCCTAGCTTTAGTCCCCATTACTAGGCATAGTGGCATATGCTATAATCCTGGCATAGAGGCAAAGGGTTGGAAGTTGAAGGTCATCGAGCTGGTGAGATGGTTAAGCATGTGAAGGCACTTGCTGTGGAGCCTGATGATCTCAGTTCATTCCTGAGACTCCCACATGGTGGAAGAAGCTAGCAGATGCCCACAGGCTGTCCTTTTACCCCCACATGCACGCTGTGCCATGTACACATTCACAAGAAATATTTTTTTTAAAAATAAATTCAAGGTCATCCTTCAGTACATAGCCAGTCAAAGGCTAGCCTGGAAACTACATGAGATGCTGTCTTGAAAATAATTTTTTTCTCCAATAGGTGTGGTGGGAAAAGGTATTTGATTGATTGATTGATTGATTGAAACAGGCTTTCTCTATGCAGTCTTGGCTGTCCTGAAACTCACTTTGTAGATCAGGTTGGCCTCAAACTCACAGAGATCTGATTGCCTCTGCCTCCTAAGTAATGGGATTAAAGACGTGTGCCACCACCGCCGGGGGGGGGGGTAAAGGTATTAAAACAGCCTCAGTGACTGTACAGAGTAATCAAAATGATTTAGTGTGTTTGAAGGTCTACTAATGGTTCCAGTAAGCTGGAAGCAAGTTTGCAGCAAGACTTGGAAGTAGAAAGGGAGGTGGGTGCTTCCTAGTGAAGAGCCTTATGCACACTTGGAGGTACTGAGAGTGTTCAGGGATGTTAAGCTGATGATAGAAACACTTCAAAAACTTAAGATCCCAGCAATGCAAGGGAGGCGAGTTTAGAGTCAGTGAAACTGAAGATGGTCCTCAGGGAAAGGAGCAGATCCAAAGCACATTGTGTAATGAGCGTGGCAGCTCATGCCTGTAATCCTGGCACTCGGGGTGCTAAGGCAGGAGGGTTGCTGTGAGTTCAAGGTCAACTTGAGCTACAAAGTGAGACCACAGCACTCATACCAAGATCAGAGGACGACTCTGACGTCAGTCTTTGCCTTCTGCTTTGTCTGCTGGCCTGGGAGCTTCCGGACCGTCTCCTGTCTCCACCTCCGGTCTCACTGGAGATGCGCCGGGATTGCAGATCCAGGCTACCACAGCAGGCTTTGCGTGAATTCTGGGGATTTCACACTCATGCTTGTATGGTAAGCACTTTACTTACTGGGCCACCTCCCCAATCCTGAGTGGACTTTTTATGGGTTTTTCTAGAGAAAGGAATTGGTATGGAGTTAAAGTCTTGATTCCAAATTCTCAAGATACACCAAGACTTCAGAATCCAGATAATGTTCTTCCTTCCTTCCTTCCTTCCTTCCTTCCTTCCTTCCTTCCTTCCTTCCTTCCTTCCTTCTTTCTTTCTTCCTTCCTTTCTTAAGATTTATTTATTTTATGTATATGAATACACTGTAGCTATATCTTTAGACACACCAGAAGAGGGCATCAGATCCCATTACAGATGCTGTGAGCCACCATGTGGTTGCTGGGAATTGAACTCAGGACCTCTGGAAGAGCAGTGAGTACTCTTAGCCACTGAACCATCTCTCCAGTCCCTCTTTCTTTTCCTTCCTTCCTTCCTTCCTTCCTTCCTTCCTTCCTTCCTTCCTTCCTTCCTTCCTTCCTTTCTTCCTTTCTTTCTCTTTCTTTCTTCCGAAAGAGTCAACAGAATGCTCTCTGCAGGTTTTACTGTAAACAAGACCCAGTGAGAAGTTGACTGTTCCAGTCCATATTCTGAATGTCCTTCCTTAGGACAGAATTCAAAGAAACAGCACCTGCACCGGCGCTGACCTCATGGTGGCGCTCCAGTCTTGTTGGAATGCCCGCTTTAGAATCCTCTTACTAGGTTCTGACCTCTGGGTGCACAGACCTCACAGCCTAATCTGGAGTGAAATTACATGAGCAGCTCTTGCTTTCCAACCAGCCTTTCCCTACAGCTGAAACCAAGAACACAGTGGGTAGTATGGCAGGATGTGTCTGTCTGGAAGAGAGATTACATCAGAGTTCAAAACTAACTAAAACAAATCTCCTTCACAATTATTAACAGCCATTACTTACTGAGCATCTCCCACTTGCTGCACAGAATCCTGGATACGTTTTGGATGATCTGACTTCTCCGGATTGTTATGACAGCTCCCCTCCCCCAAAACAAAAAAAGAGACCAGGGCTCAGAACTATGAAGCAGCCTGTCTTTCATTCTCATACACAGTAAGTAGCAACACTGAATAGTGAACCTGCTTGTGTGGCTTCAGGGCTTCAGCTCCTGGAGCACAGCTGGTTACTAATGTCAGGAAGGCAACAGTAGTTAATAAAGCCTGGCTTTTTGGTTGTAGGGTGTGGCATGAGCTCATTTGCAAAGAATGGCATTTAAGGGGTCCTGTGAGGTTCCTGTCCTTATCTCTTCATGAAAAGTCCCAAGCAAGAAGGGGGATATTTACATAGTCACAGAGACTGTCCCCTGGGGTATTTGTTACTTACAGGGATTAAAAGAAGGGAATTTACAGTGGAAAAGGCTGGTAGGAAGCCCCATGAAGGAAACTGTTGGAAGCATAAAGTGGCAAAGTAAATGTGGTAAAGTGTTAGTGTTTGAAGCACAGGGAGATTTTTGCTTTTCTTTTACAGTGGGAAAGACAAAGGAGGATTTTTTTTCTTTTTTTGCTATTGTTGGTCAGCAGTGGAAGAGATGACTGATTCTTATCTTTGGGATCTCCAGCTGCAAAAGTCCCAAAATCCAGAGATTTCCAAATGGAATCTGTCTCCTTTAAGATAGACGGTTGTCAGAGCATCTCTGCCCTGCACAGGGAAGCCATCCAAAAGGAAAACACAAATAATAAAACTCAAGAGTAATGTTGCTGAACTGAGCATAGATTACCAGGGATGTAGTTATTCTTGCTCCTTGGATGCCCAATCAAGAGTGTCCAATCATAATTATAAAGCATTTTTTAAATACTTTACCAACTTCAAAGCTATGGTAATCTCAGCCAGAGATAATTATTAACCTCTCTCTGTATATATACACACATATAATACATACACACACTATATATATGTATATATAGATATACATATATGAATATATGTATATACACACACTCTATATATGTATAGATATACATATATGAATATATGTATATACACACACACTATAT
>NC_034603.1:51576204-51586024 GCF_900095145.1 Mus pahari | reverse complement strand
TATATGTATAGATATACATATATGAATATATGTATATACACACACACTATATATGTATAGATATACATATATGAATATATGTATATACACACACTTGTAGTGAGAAAGGAGAAACTTTTGTTGAGCATGTTGGTGTCTGCATGATTTACAGTACAATCTGACAGCTCTGTGGCACCCTCATGTCAGGTCCTTCATTATTTATCATGAGCCCCTAGCTCAGCACAGATTAAATACCTTCTCTTTAGAGATGTAGAAATATCCTGACCCTGTTCGTTCCCACAGTCAGACACCACCTCTCCTCACCTACCCCCGTTTCTCTGACCCAAGGGTCCCCTCCCCAAGTATGTCTGCGCAGTATTCTTCTTGGAGTTAAAAATCAAATTCAATGAGTACATACGAGTCTGAGTCTGCTTAGGAGGAGGAAGTCAGTCATCACCAGAACGCCTTTGTTAAGGTGTATTTGTGCTATTGAAAGACAGAAAGTGGCTGGGTGTGATGGTGACCCTTCTAAGTCCAGTGCTCCGGAGGCTGGAGCAGGTGTGTTACAACTTCTAGAGTAGCCTGGGCTACATAATGAGTTCCAGGCTAACCTGGGTAATATAATCAAGGCCTTGTCTCAAAACAAAACAAAACAAAACAAAACAAAACAACATGGTATACAATATCCAGTGACTCAAAATCTAATACAAAAGTACCCATGGACAACTATATAATGAACATGATTGCGAAACTACTCTAAATTACTCTATTCAAGTCTCAGGTTCTAAACACCTGCAGAGAAGAATCCAGAAGAGCTGTGTAAACCAATAGGAAATGGTTTCTAGGATATGTGATTTAGTGGGGAAAAAAGCAAAGTATGAAATAATATTTGTAGTACACTACTATCAGGGCAAGACAAAACAAAGTGAGAGTATGAGCCCGCATCTGCTTTTGTGAACAAAGTGAAAACCTGGGAGACTGAGTCAGAAATGCCTTAGCTACCTGTAAGGAGTGAGTGGGAAGGAAGTAAAAACTGGGGCTGGACTGAGCAGGGGGATGGGATGCATTCCTCTCCCCCCCCCTCCCCATCACCCTTGCTTCCTCACTGTCCCAGGTCTCAATAGAGTCTTGCTATATTGCCCAACACCCTGGTCCAATGTGATCCACCTGCCTTATCCTCACGAGAAGCTGGGTTACAGATGTGGATTGCCGTTCCTGGCTTATGAATATTTCTTTCTGTGCAGTTCTGAGTTTTAGAACCCTGTTAATATTCATATGATAAAAAAACCCTAAAATGGAATAAAAGGATATCATATAATAATGACATGGAAAAGCAGCTATGTGTGTGGCAGGGACCTCCTCAGCACGAGAAATGTTATAGACAATGTTGTTTCACTAAGTACTCTTAAGACTAAAGAAAGGGAAAACTACAAATTAATATTAAACTCTAGGATGTTTTCTTGCAGTAGCAGACCTCTTTTTGTCAGTGATTCATTCTGGGTATTCTGGGGTTAGATAAATAAATAATATACTAGAAAGAATGAGGTTCTGTTTCCTCCCAGAGAGAAAAGAAAGTTACTGAGCTGGAAAGGGAGAACAGTAGAAGTAATTCTATAATGACAGGAAGGAATTGGGCAGGGCAGTTTAATTCATGGGTTAAAAAAATACTGTGTGTATGTGTATGTGTGTGCAGCGTGTGCAGGTTCTTGAGCATGTGGCCATCAAGGGGTGATGTCAGGTCTCTTCCTCTATTGCTTTTCGCGCTGTTCCACCCCACCCCCACCCCCACCCCCACCTCCAGTACCAAGGTTACAGGCTCGTATCACCACACATGTTAGTACCGAGGATTTGAGTGCAGGCCCTCAAACTTATACAGCAGCCCCTCTACCACCTGAGCCATCTCCCCAGACTCTAAAATCACGGTTTTTAATATAAAGCTCTGTGTGTATGCACACGCACATGAGCACGAACGTCCCTGCTCTTAGAAACAATACCTAGACCTTCCACTGGCGGCTTAGCTTCTAAATTCCATTTGCCATAGCGCCACAAAACTGGCTGGAGTCCGGAAAGTCAAATATGACCTTCGAACAGTGGGTTAAGCCAGTAAGTTAGGAAGCTCTCAGAAAAAAAAAAATCTGGATGGCCAAGAGAGTCATCCTGAAGAGATTCCAAGTGGGAGTAATTAGTATGAAAATAGTGATAATGAACCACACCCATTGAGTGAGATATGTAGCTATACATATCAAGTAAATACAGGTGGGAGAGGGCAAGTGAGCCTTTTCGTGAGATTCTCAAGAGGAATAGGGGATGGGTGAAGGGGTTTGCTGCCAAGCTTGGTGACCTGAGTTTGAGCCTAGGGGACCCACATGGTAGAAGGAAAGAAAGGACTCTGGTAAATTGTCCTCTGACAGACAGACACACAGACACTCTGACACACAAAATATAATAATAACAATAATAACAACAAAGGATATTAATAGTAAGTGTAGAAGAAGCTGGGTATGATAGCAGGCATCTGGAATCCCAGCACTCAGAGGATGGACGGACGCAGGAGGATCGTGAGTTCTAGTCCAGCATGGGCTAGATAACAAGACCCTGTCTCACACACACACAAAGGCAACTACATAAAATGCAGGAAAAAATTATGGAATTATAATTAGAGAATGATTTCCTGACACTCATTAGTAATATTTTAGTCACCGGTTCATGGAAAACTAGTGGGTGAAATTTGCATAAGAAACAGGATATTCACATTGCCACTGAAGTATGTCCCTACAAGATTTTTCTTCATTCAAAAGAGAAAAATTAACGCCGGGCGTGGTGGCGCACGCCTTTAACCCCAGCACTCAGGCAGGCAGATTTCTGAGTTCAAGGCCAGCCTGGTCTACAGAGTGAGTTCCAGGACAGCCAGGGCTGTACAGAAAAACCCTGTCTCAAATAAATAAATAAATAAATAAAATAAAATAAAATAAAAAAAAAGAGAAAAATTATGCTTAGAGTAGAGATATCCATCAGACGCCATGTGAATGAAACGATCAAAGTGTAAACACGAAAGCAGCTGAGGTAAACTATCATTAGCTTTAAAACCTGGGTGAGGAGCGCCACAGGGTTAGGGACCATTTCTACACAAGTCTGAAGTTGTATCAAAATAGGAGGCACCTCAGAAGACATTGCTAAGCTGCATCAAGGTAAAGTCTGTAGGAATGTATAGGAAGTTACGGCTCACCACTTCCTCAGCGCAGCAGCTATGGGGAGCTGCAGTTGGAAGGAGAGGAAACACTTTATGTCTCTTTGAAACATATTCTGACTTTCAGATGATGCAAACTTGTAACAGTTTTTAACAGATAGTCTTAAAAGTCTTTACCAGAGCCAAGTCTATGTGTCTAACTGTGGGGAAGTCGTTGAAGATTTCAGTCTTAGAAGATCGAGAAGTGATAAGAAAGAATGGAATAAGTAGTGGATAGTAAATTGAGCCCCAAATGTCTGATTGTAATGGTAGCTATAAAGCTTTATTGTTATTCATGCAGACGTGCTCCAAAGTCTTTTTAGTCTTACACAGAAATGAGAGTAGGATTGAAGAGATGCATCCTGAGTGATGGAGCAGAAATGCCCGGCTTCCTGATGCTCTTCTGAGGGCTCTGTGTTAATTCAGTCAGCATCACAGCCAGCATGTGCTCTGTTATTATAGTTCAGAAATCAAGGTTTCCAAACATCCTTATTCGTACCCCACCTCCTTTCCAGCAACTTGGCTAAAAGAAATATCCTTAAAATTCCATATATTGGGCTGGTGAGATGGGTTAGCGGGTAAAACCCAAACCTGATGACCCAAGTTCAGTCTACAGAGTAGAATGAAAGAACTGACTCCTACAAGGAGGCTTCTACATGTGTTCCCTAAATGCACACATGTTTGCACACATATGTGCACACATTGTGCCCCCTGAATAAATGAATGAATGAATGAATACATAAATGAAAGCAATTTAAATTCCATATACTAAGTAGTTAGGTCCAAACTATCTCAACACGTTTACGATTTCAACACTTTAGTAGTCATTTGAAGACATAACACATAATTGCAAAGAAAACAAACATAGCTTAATTTCACTCTAAAATATCCACTTACTTGCTAGTGAGATGTACAAGTGTCTTGGTGGTTGCACATCCAGAATGATGGGCTCAGCACCATGTTTACTTCTCAGTCTGCATTATAATCCATATAGTTCTGGGTTTTGATTACACAACTGCAGAAAACCCAGGTTCCCAAAGATCCGACCTCATTAGATGGACAATAACACTGGCTTCGGAGGCACACACCTTTGATGGTAGCGCTCAGGAGGCAGAGGCAGGCCAATCTCTGAGAGGCCAGCTGTCTACATAGTGATGTCCAGGATGGCTAGGGCTACATAGAGAAACCCTGTCTCAAAACAAAGCAAAGCAAAGCAAAGCAAAACAAAACAAAGACAAATAAATAATAAAAGATGAAGAACAATCTACTGCTGAAACATAATCTATTTTCTCAGCTAGTGGTTTACACAATTCCCAGCAGACATTGACCTTGAACATGCCATCTCTGACAGATTTCAATACTGATTGTTGCCACAATAGACTTATTGCTCTGCCATTCCAGGGTGTTTGGGGACCATGACTGTACAGTTTGGGGGAGAAAATTCTCAGGGGAATATCCGAATCAGATTGTCCTATTTGATATTATATACTGATTAGTGTTAACACGTGAGTTAATACTTTTAAAATCTCTTGCATGAATCCTCTCTGCTCCACCTAATTTGCTTTGGGAGAGCTTTCTATTTTACTATAACAGAGCAGAAATGGAAACACTCAGATGGAACGGTAAAAATGTGAGCATTCTGTAGGTCAAGGGCAAATGTCTGCCTGTAGGAGTATCTAACTTTTTTGAGTTCATAACCTTATTTTTTAAGAGCTACAGCACTGGCTAAGTCAGTGAACTGCTTACTAAGCTTGGCTCTTCAGCATCCATGTAAAACGTAGGCCCTGGCAGTGCCAGTTTGTAACCCCAAAGAATGAGGGAGACAGGCAGATCCTGGGAGTTTACTGGCTAGCCAGCCTAGGTTGTGATAAGCTCCAGGTCCAGAGCTCAGAAATGATGGAGGAAGACACTTAACACTGACCACTAACATCCACCTGTGCATAGACACATGTATGTGCACACACGTGCGTGCATAGCCATATATATGTGTAAACACACATGTACACATGTGTATACACTTGCACTCACATGAGCATACACTTACATCTCTTTGTTGGGTGTGATAGCACACAGCTGTCATCCTACCACTTGGGAGACTGAGGCAGGAAGAGTACAAATTCAAAACTAGCTTAGTCTACAGTGATGAGTTTGAGGACCATCCAGGTAAGCATAAGGAGACACGGTCTTTAAAAACAAAACAAAACAACAACAACAACAACAACAAAATTATTTGTTGTTCTTTGTTGCATTGTGAGTTTTCTGTCTTTTAGGATAGGAAGCAAACATCCCCTCCATGTGTATGAAGGGAAAATGAAGACAGCGAGAAGATGGTTTATGCAGCATCACTCAGTGGGAAGCAATGATGAGCTTAACCTGGATTATCAAAAGTCAGGTCATTAATATCTACCATACAGACTTCTTTGCAATAGGGTGATGCCATGCAGTAATCACTGAACAAAGTCAAGGGACCCAGGTTGACATGCCCTTATATATATCAGCACTTAGCAGGTGTGGTTTTCACTGAAGAATTTAAGTCAGTATAGATGTTAAACTATACAGTCAAGATGACGGCAGTGGATGCAGCAGCCCATGAGTGCTGGGATCAATGCGGGAAGGAGAGCTAAGGACGTGGCTCAGTGGGTAAAACCCCTTGCTGTGCAAAAGCCTGGAGACCTGAGTTTGACTCCTTGACCCAGCTAAAAGCTAGACACGGAATTTTAAGTGTCTGTAATCTCTGTGTCCCTCTGGGGAGATGGGAGGCAGTGACAGGAGACCCCCCCAGAAACTAGAGGACAGCTAGTCTATAGAACACAATGAAAACTCAACAACAACAACAACAACAACAACAACAACAACAACCAGCTCAATCTGAAATATGTACAAAACAAGGACTGATCCCTGAGGTGGTTCTCCTGACCCCCATACATATGCTGCGTCAGAAACATAGCCACATTAACACAGAGATGTACACACACATAAACAGAGATGCACACACACACACACACACACACACACACACACACACACCACACACTAAGTAAAAATGATAGAGAGAAATGGTTACTTCTGTTTTACTCATAGCCACGATGAAAGTTGTTAGAATTAGTTTAATGTCAGTTTACATAATAGGAGGAAGCCTCAAAATATTTAACTTTGGGTTGGGGGTGGGTTGTAACTCAGTGAGCACTTGCCTAGCACACAGGGAGCTCTGTGTTGGATCTCTAAGACTGAAAATAAAATTGGCTCAAGAGGGGCACTGAGTAAATTATATCTCTGGGTTTTCTTTGCGACCCCTGCAGCATCATCACCACCCCGTGAACTCAGTGCTGTAGTCCCCAGGCAGCTGCAGACTCCACCTTCTGAGCCTGTTAGCTGCATGCCCTTTTTGATGCTCTGACTGTGCACTGGGTCCTTGGAGAAGCAGAGAATTTTAAGATAACGCCAGCGGACAGGTGGTCTTTTTCTTCTCTAGACCTGAATACCAGGAGTGGTGTGGGCAATTGTCCTCAGGACTGTGAGCCACAGTGCACCATCTGAGGCTGTGTTTGAAATGGCATGGTGAATTGGCTGCAGAATGGAGGGGAGAGAATATGAAAAGATTTGTATAACAAAGCACCATAAATCACCTCTGGTACAGTGCGACCCCCATCACTCAGCCCGTGGGGTTGTCAGAGGAGCTGCAGGGAGGCAGAGAGAGATGAGGGGGAAAAAAGGGGGGGTCTTTAAGCTTTGGGGTTGCAGTACCTCCAAAGCCAGCAAGGCCACAAGCCGAATCCTTAGCAAGGTGTCCTTCACCAGTTTGGTTGGGAAGTTCAGGTCAAGAGCCTTGTTCATGTATGCTGGGGCTATTGGGGTGTGATAGACTAGGGGGAAGGGTAGATCATGGTGAATCAGATACAGTCTCTGCTCTACTGCAGTTGGGCAGGGCTATGACAAAGATGTGGCTTGCTTCTTTACTGTCAACACAGATACATAGTAGGATGTTCTTATATTAGCATTTAAGCTCTTCTGGCATTAAGGTGAATTTCCACCAAGAGAATGAATCTTTATATTCTTTATAAAGCTGTCCTTGCTCCCCTTGATGGGAATTTACCTTCTTTGTTCCTTTTTCCTGTTATCCTATGAGTATGTACACACACACACGTGCACACACAAACACACACACATATGTATATATATATATGTATATATATATACATATGTAAACATATGTATATGCCATATTTTCCAAAGGCTTTAAAAATGTACTTATGTTTATTTTGTGTGCATTGGTATATTGCTTGCATGTATGTCTATGTGAGAGTCAGATCTTGGAGTTACAGACAAGTTGTGAACTGCCATGTGGGTGCTAGGATTTGAGCATGGGTCCTCTGGAAGAGCAGTCAGTGCCTTCAGCTGCTGAGCCATCTCTTCCAGACCCTTTGAGGCAATTTTTATAGAGTAGGAATTGGAAGAAACACAGGATTTGAGTAGTCAAACAGATTTAGATTAGAATCTTAGTTCCTCTACTTGGGAGTGATGTATGGCCTGGGTTGGTTTCTTTTACATTTTTTAAAAATTATGTATATGTACAGGTGACTGTGTGAGTTTGTGCATATGGGTGCCATGCCCATGGAGGCCAGAAGAGGGCGCACATTCCCTGGAGTTGCAGGCAGTTGTGACCAGCTGGATGTGGATGCTGTGACCAGAACTCAGGTCCTTTGCAAAGAGTAATACAAGAACTTAAGGTTGACTGCCTCTCCACCCATCTGGGTTAGTTTCTTAACCTCTCTAAGTCTTAGTTTCCTTCTCCGTAAAATGGGGAGCATAGCTCCTATGTATGGGGAGGTAAGTTGTGAGGGCTGATACCAATAAGGTATGTCAGTTTTTTTGCTAGTCATTGCTACCTGGTGCTGCACTGGGTGACTGTTTTACAGGGAAGAGAACAGAATTCATCACGGTTAAACTCCTTAAGTACTTTGTAAATTGGAGGCAGCGTCACACCGGGCTTCAGAGTTCTGAAGCTCTGTCTACCTCATCATCCGTGTTCCTTTCCCACCCTTAACTGATCACACAATCCTGGGCGATGGCTCAGTGCTTAAGAGTACTTCCTGCTCTCCCCAGAAATCATGCATTCACTTACAGCTCCACGCCAGATAGCTCATAACCCCCTGGAATTCCAGCCTCAGGGGATCCAACATCCTCTTCTGGCAGCATTGGCTCATTTAGGTAGACACATAAATAAAAATAAATCTTCAGGTAAAATTCGGAACCAGTAACTTACTTTTTCTTGACCTTTGATTCTTGTGAGAGAGAATGATTATTAACCATGACATCACTCCACCGTTTATTATGAGAAGCCAAGATGTGTGGGAAGTGTTCTGTACAGAACATACTCTGAAAATGGGAAGTCACTCGATGAGCCAGGATCGGGATTTGGAACTAAAGTGCCAAGCACTTGCTGTTTTTAGCTAGGATGACACTGTCAGCATCTTTTCATTCCTAGCTGGAAATCTGAAGGGCTAGTGGATGCTGTGACCATTTGGGAGGTTTTAGCAAGCATAATAAAGTGAGTTGATGTTACTGTTTTGATGATTGTTTTATGCTTTTTCACAAAATATCTGTGTGTATGCATAATCTTGAACTGGCTTTCCCCTTTCTAATATCAGACTACTATATACATATATATATATACAAATATATACACACATACATACATATATATACATATGCACACACATATATATTTATACATATATATACATATATACACATATACATATATACACATATACACACATATATGCATATATATAGATATATGGACATATATATAATGTTCATATATATAGCCCATATATGAACTCATTATATGGCTCAGCGGGTAAGAGCACTGATTGCTCTTCTGAAGGTCCTGAGTTCAAATGCCAGCAACCACATGGTGGCTCCCAACCATCTGTAATGGGATCTGATGCCCTCTTCTGGTGTGTCTGAAAGAAAACAATGTGTACTCATATACATAAAGTAAATAAGTAATGTTCTTTTTTTTAAAGAACATTATATATAAACACATATATCCAAGCTTCACAGACGGTAAGCCAGGATTGTGAAGGAGCAATACCGTTGGCTTCACCCAGATGGGTACTTCAGCACATTTGCTCTTCAAAGAAATCGTCATCCCAGGGACAGCATTACAGCATTGCAAGGAGCAAGATCAAAACTTGTTTGTGGAAAGAAATCTAAGGAACAAGGGAAAGCAAACACCCACCGGCTCTCTTCTTCCTAGCAAGCCCTGCTTTGGGATGCAGCCTCTCTCTCTTCACCAGGAGGGTCGAACATAGGGTCAAGGAGTGGTGACCAGGTTAGAAACAAGGACAACAGAGGGAAGGGACAAAAGAGCAGGGAGTAGAAGCTGTGGTCCCAATGCCTGAGCATGTTTCTTTGCTGCAAGAGAATGGGCAGACAACGGCTCAAACTGTGAGAGAGGAGGGTGGAAAGGGAAGGGGACAGCTAATGGATGAGGTGTCCCAGCAGGGGTCAGAGGTCATGAGGGCACCACGGTGAACTAATTGGCCACTCTGCATATTCACTTTCTGCCTCTAGCCTACAGCTGGGTCTGGAGAGAGAGGCCGGGGG